>NC_050455.1:49407733-49427733 GCF_903995425.1 Onychomys torridus | reverse complement strand
GATAATGAACACGAGTGTCACAAAGTGTGCAAGGGGCACACTACTGAGTGGTGTCGGTGCTGTGTTTAGTTCAACATAATACCATTGAGGGAGACCCTTCTGAACTAAAGTCCTGTACTTGTTAAACCCAAGATAACCACTGAAAACCGTCCATGCTGTAAGCCAATAGTGAGGCTAAACCAAAACACAGCTAAGACAAAAGGAGACAGGCACACCGAGAAAGAGGGCCAGAGGGAGCTGACAGAAAGATCGGACAAGCTGGTAGGTTTAAATGCACTGTATTAATTATCACTGCAAATGTAAGTAGTCTAAGTGTTATCAATCGAAAGGCAAAGATGCTCTTCGGGTAAGAAAATCAAAATCAAACTATTTTTTTTTTCTACAGGAAATTCATTTTAGAGATATTTTTTTCTTCAGGAGTGTTGCCCATGCTCCTGTAAACAACTCTAATGACACTCATCAGCTCAAACACAAAAAGATAATAGCCAGTGTCCACTCCTCATCTTTAAAAACTCTTACAAGCTCACACCTGTAATCTCAGCACTTGAGAGGCTGAGGCAGAAGGATTGTAATGAATGCAAGGCCAGCTATAGACTGCTTCACACACACACACACACACACACACACACACACACACACACACACACACACTAAAAAAAAAAAAGTGATGGAATGAATACTTTCCTCCTAAAATAAGAAGCAGGCAAGGGTGTCTGTTCTCCTTTTAAACACTGTACCAAAATGTAGTGAGGCAGGAAAGTAAACAAAAGGCACACACATTTAAAAAGAAGAAATGGTACATATACACAATGGAGTATTACGCAGCAGAGAAAAACAATGACAGCATGAAGTTTGCAGGCAAATGGATGGAACTAGAAAAAAAAAAATCATCCTGAGTGAGGTAATCCAAACCCAGAAGGACAAACATGGTATGTACTCACTCATAAGTGGATTCCAGATAGAAAGCAAAGAACAATCAGACTGCAACCCACAGAACCATAAGTATATATATATATATGACATGGAAGACCTTAGGATGACTGTTACTTATAATAAGATTTGGTTTTACTCAATTACTGAGCAACCCTCAATGAAACATCACAATATTAAGAGCTGCCAGCTTGAGTCATGCTGGGATCAAGAATAATGGGCCTTAGCAGTTTGTTCCTGGAGTTGCGTCCATGCCAATGGATACCCACATGCTCCAGAAGAGAATTTGACGTCGCTGCTGCCATTGTTGCTGGTATAACAGTGGCAACCGCTGCTATTATTGTTTCGGGGATTGCCATTTCATAATTGGTTACTACAGCTAGCACAGTGGGGACCCTGGCAGCAAAAGTAGCTACCACAGTTAATTAATCTTTCATTCTATTGGGCATGACAAATTGCAATCAATAATTATATACATTTCAATTGGCCTTGAAAGTTATAAATTTACAAACTCAAGTTCCACTTGCTCTCAGGACACCATCTTATAAGGTCTCCAATTTGCAGTAAAACTCATTAAGGAAGGGAATGGCTCAGTTGCCTTTAACCTACTGGCTATGGGTGGATCAAGACTTCTGTAGGTTTTTTCTGTGTTGAACATACAGATTGCAAGCCCAGCGCCACTTAGAGATCTTTGGCAACAGTCAACTCTGCAGCTCTCACACAATTGAGCCTGTATGATAATGAGTATTCAGAGATGGGTAATTCCTGGGGGGCGCTCACCAACCTAAGACAGAACACCTGTGTGGCCTGGACAGGTGTCACCATGACGGATAAGGCCACCTGCTGACGTCCCATGCAACCTAAGTCAGAAGGTCATTTTTTAGTAAAAGCGGGGGGGGGGGGGGGGGGGGGGCTGACCCGGGTTTTGGGTAACTGTTGCCTTGCTTGCTGACCTTGACCTTGATATCCTCCCTATCCTAATTCCCTGTGAGATTCCACACTCCTGAATGCTAAGGGAAGCTCCTCATCTGTGAATCCAGTATATTGGGCGTTAACTGCTTAGATGCAAGATTATAAAACATCAGGAGTGGGGGTGGGGATTTAGCTCAATGGTAGAGCGCTTGCCTAGCAAGTGCAAGTCCTGGGGGTTCAATCCTCAGCTCAAAAACAAACAAACAAACAAACAAACAAAAAAAACACATCAGAAGCGAACTTCTGCCAACCGGGGTACCCCCATTGTGCTGTAAGTTTGTATTTAAGACCTCCTCCCTCCTTCAATAAACAGCATTCGACATTCAAAAAAAAAAAGAAGAGGGGGTAAAGAACATGATGGGGAAGCCCACAGAGACAGCTGACCGGTGCTAGTTGGAGCTCACTGACTCTGGACTGACAGCTTGGGAACCTGCATGGGACCGAACTAGGCACGCTGAATGTGGGTGACAGCTATGTGGCTCGATCTGTTTGTGGGGTCCCTGGCAGCAGGACCAGGACTTATCCTAGGTGCATGAACTGGCTTTTTGGAGCCCACTCCCTGTGGTGGGATACCTTGCTCAGCCTTAATACAATGGGGAGGGGCTAGGCTCTCCTTCAACTTGGTATGCCAGACTTTGTTGACTACCATGGGAGGCCTTACCCACTCTGAGGAGTGGATGGGGGCATAGTGGGAAGGAGGTGAGGAGGCGGGAGAAAGGGGGGGGGGACTGGGGTTGGTATGTAAAATGGAAAAAAAATTTAATAAATAAACATATTTTTAAAAAAAGAAGAAGAAGAAATGAAATAGCCCTATGAGAAGATAAAATGAAGACCCTGGTATTTAGTTTTAGAAAAACCCTGTTTTTACTTATATATGAATAGAGTCATTTATTTTTAGAAAAAAAAAAAAAACAAGTTTGCTAAGCACACGGCAAGGGACAGAAGGCTGAGCAGGGACAGACAAGATCACCTACCTCCAGCCAAAGCTGCCGTTCCTGACCGCACTGGAAAATCATGACATATGCAAACTTAACTGTGTGTAGAACCTGTGTACAGAATGCAAACACCAACGAAGACATAACTAAACACTGAGACACAAACCATGTCCATGGACTGGCAAATTTAGTTTTGTTAAGACTGTCAATTCTATCCCACTTGAAGCTAGAGATTCAAAAAAGAAAATCCAATAAAAAACTGCAGCAGAAAACATCTAAATTTTTCTACAGAAACATTTCCAGAAACTGACAAGTTGATCCTAAAATTTATATAGGAACATGAAGGAGGCTGGGGAGATAGCTCAGAGGGTAAAGGGCTAGTTGTGTAGGTGTGAGGGTCAGAGTTCAGATTTCTAGCGTTCACTTCGATGCTGAGTAGACATAGTGGTTCATCTGTAAATTCAGTATATACAAGGTTCATCTGTAAATTCAGTGGAGACGAGAGATCTCTGCTAGATTTGCCAAATCAGCAATCTCTGAGGTCATGTGAAGAGATCCTTCCTCAGTTTATAAGGTACAGAGTGATCTGGAAAAGCCCTGATGTTAACACACACACACACACACACACACACACACACACACACACACACACACAAACATGTACACACTCACACCACACACAGAGACATGTGTTAGAAAGAAAGAAAGATACCCATGTGGTAGTGGCACATACCTTTAATCCCAGCACTCGGGAAGCAGAGGCAGGCAGATCTCTGTGAGTTCGAGGCCAGCCTGGTCTACAGAGCTAGTTCCAGGACAGCCAAGGCTACACAAAGAAACCCTGTCTTGAAAAAAGCAAAACCAAAAACAAAATAAAGAAAGGAAGGGAGGGAGGGAGAAAGAAAGAAGAGAAGAGAAAGAAAAGAAAAAAGAAAACCGAAGGAGCAAGAATGGGAAAGCCAGGAAGAAACCAACGGAGTTGGAAGACTTGTACTGTCTGTCAGTAGCAGGGGAAATCAACTTGATGTGCCGTGGTGCAGACTGAGGACTTCCCATCATCTCCCAGGGGTTGCCACACAGATGCAGACAGGATTCTTGATTTACACTGAAGCAGAAAAGAATTTTGGGACAAGTCAAAATGAACCAAAACCAGTGGGTATAATGATAGGAAAAAGGACAGAGACACTTGAAGACACACCTAAGTGCTTCAGCTGCAGCTGTGTGAGTTATCTGAGTAACGTGTAACCGGAGGCTGAGAGAGAGAAGAGAAAAGGTGTTTGTCTACTCTGGTCTCCTTGACAACCTTGTTTGTAATAGTTTTAGGAAGTGTGTGCTTCTGGGTTCTGTCTAAGGCAGTTTGCAGTTAGTCAGTCAGTATGTAGAAACTCCTGACTTGGGCAGCCAGGTCTATATGGGGGACAAGGGGGCTTCTTTTTATTCCCCATGTCCTCCTCACCTTTCCTGTCTTTCTATCCTTATCCTGTCTTCCTGCCTCCCAGAAAGCTGCCCTGTGGCACTGTCAAAGGAACAGACAGACACATGTGGGGACTCAGCATAATGAAATCCAGAATCAGACACACACACACAAAAACAACAATCAACAACACATTTGGGGGGGGGGTTCGAGACAGGGTTTCTATGTGTAGTTTTGGTGCCTTTCCTGGATCTCGCTCTGTAGACCAGGCTGGCCTCGAACTCACAGAGATCCGCCTGGCTCTGCCTCCCGAGTGCTGGGATTAAAGGCATTCGCCACCACCGCCACCACCCGGCTCAACAACACGTTTTAGCAATCTTTCCATGTCATTATGTGGAAAACATGGAGGAAATGTACTGTCTTCTCTGTCAAAGGGTTAAACCAAGACAAAGCCTCATTCAAAAACCATTGTAAAAGATGTGAGGCAAAAATTGCCCCAAGGTCAGTGTTTTAGGCTTCTATGGCTGTGACAAAACACCATGACCAGAGGCAACTGAAGGAGAAAAGAATTCTTATTTTGCTTACACTGCCAGTCAGGGAAGGAACTCGAGGCAGGAACCTGGAGATGTAGAGGCCATGGAGGGGTGATGATCACTGGCTTGCTCCTCATGACTTGCTCAGCCTACCTTTCTCCCTCTCTTTCTCTCTCTCTCTCTCTCTCTCTCTCTCTCTCTCTCTCTCTTTCTTCTCTTTTTTTTTTGGTTTTTTGAGACAGGATTTCTCTGTGTAGCTTTGGCACCTTTCTTGGATCTCTATCTGCAGCCCAGGCTGGCTTCGAACTCACAGAGATCCTCCTGCCTCTGCCTCCTGAGTGCTGGGATTAAAGGTGTGTGCCACCAACACCCATCTCAGCCTACTTTCTTATAGCACCCAAGACCACCACCCCAGGGTGGCACCGCCCACAGTGAGCTGGACACTCCCACACTGATTATTAATCGAGAAAATGCACCAAAGGCCAATCTGGCAGGGATATTTTCTCCATTGAGAGTCCCTCTTTGAAAATGACTGTAGCTTGTGTCAAGTCTAGCGAGGGTCAACTAGCCAGTGGTCAGCAGTTCTTGGAACCAAAGTATGTGTTTAAGGTTATACTAAGTGCTCAGAACCGTATTCTGCTTATCAATGGCCACATTTTAAATCAGTGAATCGTGTAATAATTCGAGGCCAATCTCTGATGGCTCATGGTGCACAGGATGCCTTTGTGTTAGGAACAAAAAGTAAAACTTTTGCATTGCCAAAATACTCTGGATGTTGTGGTCGTTTCCTTGAGACACATTTCTTGAAAGTACAAAGATCTGACCTTGTTGTTCTTACTGCTTTGATTTGGGTTTTATTCCTTGAGACAGGGTCTTGCTACATCGCCAGGCTGGTTAAACCCATAATCATCCCACCTCAGCCTCCGGCGTGCTAGAATTATGGGAACACACCACCACACAGCCAGGATACTCTAGTTACTTTACGTTGCTGCATGTGAGGTCTCTCCAGTCTTCTAACCAACGGGCACCTCCATTCCTTCAGGTTTTTCTCTGTTGTAAACAATACCGCAGTGAACACATGAACCTTTGGGCACAAATGCAATCATTTGAGCGGGATCCATTTCTAGAAAAGTGATGTCTGGTCAGTGTAGATACTTGAAATGTGGAAATACTATTCTCTGAAAGAGGCAGTATGCTTGTACACTTCCACAGCTGTGTGGGAAAACCAGCATCACAATGTTCCTGCTGACACTGAATATTACTGGTCTTTACATTTTTTTTCCCAGGGCTGGGGGTGCTGATCAGTGTTAGAGAATTTGCCTAGTATGTGTGAGATCCTAGGTCCCATCCCCAGCACTACACACACACACACACACACACACACACACACACACACACACACACACACACATCTCCTAGAAACAAGCTTTGGTTTGCTAGTGTTCTAATATTCTCTTCCTGAATTTTCAATAAAATAAACACTTTTCATGTGTTTATCATTTCTCCTTCTATAGATATCTTTTGTCTACTTTCCTATCTCTTTCTTTCTGTCTTTTATTGACTTGTTGGGACAGTTTGCAAGCTGTACTGTTAACCCTACTGCCACAAATGTTTAAAAACGTCTTCTAGCAGTCCGCCGCGTCCTTTCTCGTGTTCTTTTGACTGTATTACGTGCACAGAACTTTCTAGTCTGTCTGAGGTCAAACCTCCCCTCTTTTCATCTGTGCTGAGGCTGCATCGTTTGCAAGACACTTTCATTTCCATTTTCTTATTCAGGCTGGGGTCACAGGGAATCGATGTCCTGCTATTATCTCCACTGTATAGATAAGGGAAGGACAGACCGGGGGGCTAGTGGCTTATCTGGGGTCCCACAGCTGCTTTGGGAAGGCTTGGGGGCAGAACTGAGTCTCAGGCCCAGGTAAGGGGTTGTTGTCCTGGCTACCTAGGTGAGCTAGTTGGTACATCACTCCTACGTGACTTCTGCTAATGCTGGAAAGCTGTTAGTTTGCACTTCCATACTAAGAACACACTTCCTCCCTGGCGCACCCACCTGTCCTGTGGGTCCCCAGAAATTCTGTTTCCTGCCCTGAGACAGCCCTGCAGTGTTGAAGAGACAGACCCTGTGATTCTCCTGACGGTGTCCTCACACCCGTTGGCCACCTTCCTGGAACAGGATCTCCAAACACATCTGGTCTCCTCACCCCTCATCACATCTCCAGGAATAGGCTGGCTCATCAATGCCATTGCTCACTTCTTATGGTCTGGCATGTTTGGAGGCTAGCAAAGTGTGACTGTGACAGACAGATACCGGAGATTCTGTGAAAGTTTCCACGGCAGCAGTGCCGGAGCTGACCTTAAGGAGGAATGGAGTCCTCTGTTCCAGAGGGCTAGCTCAGGGAAGGAATAATGTTGGGGCAGAGGCTAGTCTGAGTAGGAGGAATGGGAAGAGATGAGAGGAAGAGGAGGATGAGGCCCACGTGCAAAGACTTCTGACCCAGCTAGGCCTTCAGGCTTGATCATGTAGGCAATGGTTTCTCAATGGCGCAGAAGTCTCTAGAGGCACATGCTCCAAGAGCAATGTGGGAACATGAATCCAAAAGTCACAGGCACACACAGCAGACGCTAGGAGCAGCCAGCTCTGCTATCTTAGAAGTGGATGGGGAGCTTGCATGGTAGCATGCACAGCTGAATCTCTAGGGGATCCCTATTGCTGAAGCCACTGCCCACCAACATCTACGGGCACTCAGCACACTCACTAGTGCTACCATGCCTTCCTCCTGCCTCTGTCTCGACTGCTGATACCCCTCTCTCTCCGTCTGCTAGCTTTGTGTCCATCTTCAACTTCATTGTGGCCTTTAGCTTCCTAATACTCTCACCCAGCGTGAGCACGGTTGTGAAGGTAGGTACTGATGCACTGTGAAGGTGATACACAGATACACACCTGCCCAGCAGGAGCTCCCTGGTCAGGCTTGCAACCCCTTACAGCTTTTGTATGTGGCCATGCCTGGCAGAGGAGAACTCAGTCACCACCAGACACATGAGTAGATGTATCAAGGGTGAAGAAGCCAAGTAAAACAAGGCTTCCTCATTAGTAACCAATTCACTTGATGAATACTTCGTATGTTGGGCCTTGTTTGGTGCTTGGGGTACCCAGGGCTCGGCATGGTCCATGCATATAGAGCCTTCACTAGCCTGGGAGATGGAAGAGCAAGTGGCTGGGGCGGGGGACAGTTATGACAATAAGCTGGTGCCACTAAGCATTTAGAAATAGACAAGAGAGACTCTGAGTCCTTGCCATGGAGTCTGGAGGTTCCAAAGACCAAATGGGGAGAAGAAGGCTGAGCTCTCTATGTGTGTAGACACACGGAGGTACAGAGGCATCTCACCTACGTGAAGATCTTGGAGTCCGAAAGGGTGGCACCAACACTGATTGACACAGGGGGAGGGAGGGTACTGAGACCACACGACGGGCACTCCTGGTGCCCGTCTCTAGACTGAGCTCATTTGGCCTCTGCCTTCTGGGACTCACAGCATATTGCAGAGCCAGAAGGGAGGCATGGGTGTGTTGCTGGAGATCCCAAGAGCACCAGAAAGTGAGTGGAGGAAGGGCTAATCAAAAACAGAGCAAGAGTTGGGAGGGCACGAATGTTCTAGCAAAGAGAAAAGCGTGACCTAGGCTTGGATGTAAGAGTGCAGAGGACATCAGAGGTCAAAGGCTCTGAAAACAAAACAAGAACCAAACCAAACCACCACCACCAATGACAAAACCAGTCCTCAAGAGGTCCCCAGGGAGCACAAAAATTTTCCTATCATGGCCATGAGACAGGAAAGTTTGTGGTGGAGGTGGCCTATACTGCCTTAGGACTGAAGCAAGATGACCCTTTACCCCAGAGGGCTAGGAATGCCTGGTGGTGGGTGATGTGCAGAGGTCAGCAAGTGTGTGTCTCAGCTAGGGAGTATAGACTTTGAAGGATGGAGGTGGGAGACGCAACAGCAAGGGTTGGGTTCATGGCCAGGGTGGGCCTTGGACACCACCTGTCAACTGTGTTGGGCTGTGAGGAGCCGCTGAGGGTGTCTGAGGTAGGGCAGCAGGTGCTATCACCATGTCACAGGTAGATAAGGAGGAAGCAGAGGAACGCAGCCCCAGGAACTCCCTCTGGCCTCTGGGGAGGCGACGGGACTTTGACAAGCTGAGGATTTTCCACAAGCTTTGTTACTCCTTTGTATGTGACTTTTCTGATGTCTTGTAGTGACCACCCACAAAATCCAAACCCAGAGTCTGTGGAGCTGCAAGGACAGGGCCAGAGACGCTCACGAGGGCCAGCCAGGAAGATGACAGACCCTCAAGTGGACACAGAGGAGCTGGGGGTGGGGTGGGGGTGCAGATCTGCTTGTCATCAGACACAGACAGGAAATTGATACGGGAAGATTGTATGGCATCCAACTGCCACTCTGCTACATCCCTGCTCAGATCAGGGAGTCCTTACCAGGCTCTGAAGCACCCAGAAAATTATACCCTCAGTTGTTAACACACACACCCATAGTCCAGAGTGGGCCAAGAACCTCATCTCACAGAGGAGCCCCACACCCCAGCTTCCTCCCAGCAGACAGCCAGCACCCTAACTCTAGGCTACACCCACGGTCTTTGAGGAGTCCAGGAGCCAGGAAGGCATGGACAAGGATACTGGGCAACCCACTCAGGCTCTTAGGTTCACCTTGGCCAGTCTTTCCTTGGCTTCTCTTCTCAGCTCATCGTGGTGAGGACTGAGTAGTCCCCAGAACTTTAAAGTGTGATGTAGGGTGCCCCTGGAACCTGGCAGGGAGGTCCAACCCCAGGAGCATCAGATGTAGCACGGGGCCATTCGCCTGGTCAGGGGCCCTGGGGCTTTGGTCAGTGAGGTCTTGATCTCTTCCCTGCTTGTTTATGGTGCTTACAGTAAACCTGACGGCTCCCAGGCTTTCCCAGTAAGGCTAGGGAAGCTTGCCAGATCCAGTATTGTTCTCATTTTCACGTTGGAGTTTTGTTTTTGTTTTTTTGAGACAGGGTTTCTCTAGGTAACGGCCCTGGCTGTCCTGGAACTCTCTTTGTAGACCAGACTGCCTCAAACTCACAGAGATCCACCTACCTCTGCCTCCCAAGTGCTGGGATTAAAGGTGTGCGCCACCATGCCCGGCTTTTTTTCTCTTAAGCTTCCTAGAGACATTAAAACTTGTACATTCTAATTCTTTTTTTAAAGATTTATTTATTTTTCATTTTACATGTACGAGTGTTTGCCTGCGTGTATGTCTGTGCACCGTGTGCATGGCAGGGCTCTATGGAGGCCAAAAGAGGGTGTTGGATCCTCCGGCACTGGAGTTGTGCATGGTTGTGAACCACCACGTGGGTGCTGGGTTCCCTGTAAAAGCAACAAGGACTCTTCAGTACAGAGCCCTTCCTTTAGCTCTAACCTTGTGTGTTTTAAAGGAACTTCCAGTAGAGTGTGGTGCTTCCTGTGGCAGAGGATCAGAGGTTCAAGGTCATTCTCAGCTACACTGAAAGTTGTCGGCCAGCCTGAGCTTACAGGAGACCCTCTCTCAAAAGCCTAGATGCTGGGAGTGTGGATTTCCGGGTCCCAGTAACTTTTCGATGTTGTTGTTTAGATAATGTTGCTCAAATTAGTCTAGAATTTGCTATCCTCCTGCCTCTACTTCCTGAGTGCTAGGATTACAGGTCTATGCTACCATACCCAATGCCAGCAACCTGAGAGAGAGACAGACAGACAGACAGGTGCGCACGCACGCGCGCACGTGTGCACACACACACACACACACACAGAGACCTGGTCTTGCTATGATGGTCCTCCTGCCTCCACTCCCTGAGTTCTGAGATTATTGGTGTGTGCCTCTTCTTCTATATTTTTAAATAGTTATCCTCTTTACTCAATAATTCTTGGCTGGAGATATATCCTACAGGAACAAACACACAAATGTGTGAACACAAGCATGTTTCAAGTCATGGTTGTCGCAGCATAACTTATAACTGGGAAATTGGAAACAACTTCAGTGTTTACCAGTAACTACTTGAGGGCCTGGAGACACTAAATCGCCCGCAGCTCTCAGGATGGATGGGTTTATGTCTGTATGTTCCCCTGTGTTAAATTACTGTAAAAAAAAAAAAAAACCAAAAAGGTACAATATGCTAGTGGTAGCTTTAAAAATGCTCACAGCTTAATTATATACAAAGCAAAAATGTTAACATAAATACAAAGAAGGAAAAATCCTAGATAAATGTAACAACTCTGCAGTGAAGAAAAAAAAGAATTTCCATAAGATAATTTCCTGTCCACTGAGTAGCCAGGCAGAAAGAATGTTTAAAATGTTGGCAGAATTTAAACCATGAAAACACGTATGAGCTTTCGAGTGTGGTGGTATAAATTCTATAATAATTATAAACTTAAGACACCGTCACAAAATGAGTTAATTGATGCAAACCTAAACAATGTACTCAGATACGCAAAGGCCTTATGCAGACAGGGCCCTAATCCAGAGAGGGGGTGTTGACAGCGGTTGGGAACACTTCACGGGGCACTCAGGGCCCCACAGCAACAGCGTTCCTCAGTGTTGCCCTCTTTTTCCAGGAAAAGGACCCCTGGCTGAGAGCTCAGTGGTGGAAGAATTGAATGGACCCAGTGGCTCATGTGTCTGGGAGGAAAATTCCAGCTCACTTATTTTCCCTGTGTGGAGAGGCCTCGGAGGGTCAAGCTGGTCTCCAAATATTTTTCATTATTTTTACCCAACCCCAACGAGACTGGATAGAAACATGGAGAAAGGCGAAGCGTACACAAGGAAGAGTCGCCCCTGCCACACCCCTCCACTTGACCTCTTGCGACCTGAGTCAGGAGTTTCTACATACAGACTAGAAACTTCCCTACACCGAAACCATATGCAGAACTATACTCCCTTCCTAAGAATACCACAAACAAGGTTATAAACACAGCTGAGAAAACACGCTTGGGATAAAAACAGGTCTTCCTCTCTTGGTGGGAACCTGCGTCAAGCAAAACTACGTTAGTTTTTAAAGTTTGATCTACGAGGCTGGAGCAAGTGGTTAAGAGCACTGGCTGCTCTTGCAGAAGACCTGAGTTCAATTCCCAGCACCCACATGGCAACCCACAACCGTGCGACCTAACGCTCTCTTCTGGCCTCTGCAGGTACTGCATGCTCGTGCACGAGAACCACCCATACACACAGCTTGAAAAAGTAAATTGTGGGGAGCAGAGGAAGCCCTGGGTATATGAAGGCTGGAGTGAATGTGTGTTGCTTATGTGGGCATAGCCTCAGACCTGAAAAGCTTCAGACCTGGCAAAGCCTTCCTCTAGTTCCTGTGTGGATGGTGACCATGTGTACAGAAAATGTCCGCTGTTCTTCCACTCATGTTTACCACCTGAAGACACCTCCCTACCGAAATTAGCTTAGACCACCTGATCCCAGCTCTTTCCGTGTGTCTGTCTGTCTGTCTGTCTTCACTCCCTTGCCACCCCAGTCAGGCCAATCCTGGGAGTCATTCAAGGACGGGGCAGTAAACATATCTAAGAGAAAGAAGGAGATGGAGAGGCGTAGGGAGAGAGAGCGAGCGAGCCTGTCTGCTTTTTCCCAGCACACACAGAAAAGCTCAAGATGGTCCATTACTCCAGTTATGGGAAGGGGAAATCTGACGCCATCTTCTGGCTTTTGTGGGTATTGCATGCAAATGATAGCGGATCTCTGTGAGTTCAAGGCCAGCCTGGTCTACAAAGCGAGTTCCAGGACAGCCAGGGCTGCACAGAGAAACCCTGTCTCTCGGAGGGGGATACATTATCTAAGTTTTTGTCTTAACTGAAGTTCTTCCCTGAGTGTATGCCTGAGGAAGTAACCTCATGAATCACCCTGTGATTCCATTCATTCATATAAAAACGTTTCCAGTAAAACTGTGAATCGTCCAACACGTCCAACACATTTTTCTTCTCCCTCAGCCTCAGTTATGGATTACCTACCTTAAACAGCGTAGTTCCAAGAGCCCAGATCACGTACATAGCTGCTGCCGAAGCCTTTATGTGTGTTCTTCTGGTGCTCACATGATGCTCTTCGAGCGTGTCTGTCCTTTGGCCTAGTCAGTGAACTCTCTGATTTTGTTGCACTTCGACTTGTCCTGAAACTCTGTTGTATGGAAGTCAAGAATCCCTTCTGTGTAGAGGCCCCTGGGACTCTGAGGGGCCCTCCTCAGGCTGTGTTCAGCTATACCCCCCTGGATGCTGGTGACACTGCGGGTTACTGAGCTCCTTCCTGCACTTTTTTTTTTCTTTCTCGGAGCTGAGGACCGAACCCTGGGCCTTGAGCTTGCTAGGCAAACACTCTACCACTGAGCTAAATCCCCAACCCAACTTTTAATTCACTCTTTTCGGGGACCCACACATCCAGAAAGGCCTGGAATCAGGAGATCAGAATTGGGTCCCCAGCTATCAGATACCTGTTTCTTTACCACCCCAAGCTGATGTTCCACAGTTCCTTGTCAGTCTGGCACAGTGACTCCACTGGGAAAGTCGCTCAGAATTCTCATGTCACCTCAACTTAGCCCAGCGTCCTCAGGACTGAGGTGGGGATGAGAAGATAATGTGCCTGCTACGGTCAGTCAGCCTTGGCAGACTAACGGTTGGGTAAACGGCAGCCAAGGTTCTAGCATGCTGTACTCTCAGTGGCCTTGACAATTCTATTCACCAAGGAGGAACTGAGGTCTGAGGATGTCATACACCCGTAGTCTTTATGAAGCAGGCTGAGATGGGGAGTTGGGGTTCCTTACCTCCAAGACCCAGGGTAAGGGCAATCTCAGACACAGAATGTGAGTTCTGCTCTTTGCAGGGCAGATTGGGATATTGCCTTATTCCATGCCTGCCACAGCCGGGAGAGAAAGGTGTGTGTCACGGCTTGGGATGTCCTCTAAAGCCAGGACTCCAGAGAGGTACAGTGTGTAGCTAGGTTCTCTAGTCAGGTGGTTTTCTCTACTCTGTCTCAGCTGCCTCTGAGTCAGCAGCTCGCCTGTGAGTCAGCGCCATCCCATAACTCCACTCGTACTCCCTCTGGGAGCCACAGCCTGAAGCTCCAAAATGAGATATCCTTCACACACCTCCAGAGATGCCCGCCCCTCAGCTCACATAGGACAAGGGAAGGCCCAAAGACATGCAGCAAGGGGTGACAGGCCTCAGGCTGAAATATGCTTCCACCTCAAGTGACCCTGCCAAACAGCTGAGGTGGGAGGGTCTGGAACCTCCCAGCCTGAGTTGGAACCCTCTCCCCATGACCTGTCCCAGAAGTTCTAATGCCCCTAATTCTGAGCTGCTGTCAGTGTCCCACGGACCAGTGTGCTGTAGGCTGGAATCAGCAAAGGAGCCCACAGCCAGGACCCAGCAGGAATCAGGATGCTTATCTCATGCCAGACCCCACAGTCTCTGGGATGCTGAAGTTACCTGGGTCTGCACCCCTCTGTCCTCAGCCACAGCCCGGTTCCTCCCTCCATCACACTGACCCCTGTCCCTCCTCTCCCCTCCACCCTGTCTCCTTCCTTAATTTCTCTTGTTTTCTGTCCTTCTTGGGTATTTGGTCCGCCCTGCTCCTACCTGGGTCCCAGCGACGACTCTCAAGAACCTAGGGTTCAGACTCTGGTAGGCACCTCTCCATAAGCCACCCCAGCGCAAGTCTGGTTGTGGGCAAGAAGTGGGCCGGAGAGGGTGACTCAGCTTAGCGGCCAAAGCCAGAGCACATGGTGAGGCAGGTGGGGATGGGTGGGGGGAGGTTGGACCATCTCTGTAAGCCCTTGCTCTGCTTCCAGATACCACAGCCAGAAAAGCCTCACCTCACATCTGGAAACCCAAACACAAGTCCTAGGTGGTCACCCAACCACTTCCCAGGATGGGAGGAAGTGAAACTCGCTTTTAAAAAATAAGGTGAGAGTGGGAGCTGAAGGGACCTCTCTGTGACAAACTGTCTCCCCATTCCTGGACATATAGACCCAAATCTAAGAGATCAGTCTTTCAGTGAGAAGCACCAAGTTTAATATTACATTTTTTTCCCTTTAAAAAAAAGTAGAGATAGGAAAACTTAACAGCATATAAAATAGCACTTCCGGTGTCTAATGCGAGTTATCGTGAGTCCTACAAGTACATGTAAACCTAGGTGATTACATCTTTGGTACCGTTGTGAGCAGTACTCCCCAGCCTCCAGCAACCTCTGCTGCTCCAGGCAGGGAGCTGCCAGCCAGCAAGCCAGCATGGAGGGCCCCCAGAAGGGCTGACTTCTCCTCCCCTGATCCAGCCCACTCCTCCCTCACTCCCCAGGATCCTCCCATGTCCGCTGGGTCAGGGTTAGTGAGGAACCACTGCCGGATGCAGGCAATGACAAAAACATTCCCGTGTGGTACTGCCTGCAGACTGGGACAGCTGCCAGTTAAGATGGCACCCCCCACAGCGCCTACTTCTCATGCCCATCTCAAGCCTCCTGTCCTGCATGGGACACATCTGTCCTCGCTTTCCATCATGTCTGTCCACACTCCTGGCGACAGTGGCCTGAGGTGACCCGGCTTGCCTTCTCTGCCACTCTTGCTGGCTCCAGAGTTTATCATGGGATGAAAAGGGTCTCGTGGTCCTTCTGTATCTTCAGGACATCTGTAGGGGGGTTTCCTAGGACACTGGTTGTTACTCCAAGTCAAGGTCATGGCAGTTGCACTTGGGGACCTAAAAAAGAGGCTCAGTTCCTGAATCCCCAGATGTGGTGTGTGTCTGGAATCTTCCCGGAGTTCAGCTGATTCCCAGAAAGGTGGCTTAGGGGCTTGACCCCACTTTGCCTGGCTAAGTGCAAACCCCTGGAACACTCTAGAACTGTAGTTTTGACAGGGGACGCAGAGTCGATGAGTCCAACTTGGTCATTTTTCAAAGGGGAAAGAAAACTGGTACCCAGAGAGAACAAGGGTTTCACAGCAGTTCAACGCAGTCGGGGGTCTGGGGGGGGGGCTCGGAGTGGCTTCAGGGAGGCGCTTAGCATATCACAGGCATTGACTATGGGCTGCAGACTCTGGTGGGCAGGTC
The DNA here is from genome assembly GCF_903995425.1 of Onychomys torridus. Lineage (NCBI taxonomy): Eukaryota > Metazoa > Chordata > Mammalia > Rodentia > Cricetidae > Onychomys > Onychomys torridus. Next base: position 49,411,856 of record NC_050455.1, on the reverse strand, counting down.
AACTGAAAGTGATGAGCAAAAAGCTCTAGGGCCGATGAGGATGAAAGGCATGGGTACTTCTTGTGGCCAGGTGTGCCCTGAGTGCCCTGGGCAGGGTTGCAGGCCAGAGCATCCTGTACTCAGTTCAGCCTCTACCCCTAACAATGCTCATTAAGCATGGCTAGCCCCAGACCAGCTCGGGCCCGGGAAAGTTAAGACTGGCACCAGGGGAAGTGAGCTCTGAATGAAATGACCTTGTCCAAGGCTGCTGGCCTCTGTTTGCCCAGGAGCCAGGCTGCAGGTTCTTGCGAAGATCAAAGTGGAGGGATCCAGCTGAGGGGCAGCTGGCTCCACAGGAGGAAGCGAACACACTACCTTACACCCGTGACTCTCTCCAGGAATCCAGGTTCCCTCCGCACCTGTCTGGTAGCCAAGCCCTACCGAGTCCCCTGGAAGAGCCCTGGCTCAGAGTCTCCTGGCCTTCCAGAGGCAGAGGCTCAGTCCCTACATTTCTCTTGCCTCCTAAGCTAAATTGGTCCTTGGGTGCCGCACACCATGGGGCCTTCTTCAAGGGGGCAGCTGGTGGCGATGCACAGTTGGGAGGCCAGGCCAGGCCAGGCCAGGCCAGGAGGGTTGGGTGCTGGGAGGCAAATGGGCGTTTGGGGCAGGGTAGGGTGGGGCCAGTCCCTACAGGAAGCTGTCCTCTGCTTCAGCCTGAGGTTCCTGGCAGCTTGAACCCTGTGGCTGCTCCAACTCTGCCTCAGGCTCCGCCGGTGGCTCTTCTTGGAGATCCAGGGGGCTGTCGCAGGAGATGGTCGAGGAAGTGTTGACTTCATTCAAGGTGGAGCTGGAGGAAGGAAACAAGTCAGGAAGGAGCTGGGGAGACCCCAGGAAGATAATGACAGCCTTGTCTAAGGGCTTTCTGTGTACTCACTTTCCATACTGAGAGGCCTGCACCCCGGGGAAGCACAGCCTGGAGAGTTGTTCCACAACACCCAGCAAGTGAGTCTGGAAGCTAGAACTCAGAGCAGGACCATCCAGCTCTCCAGTTTCTTTCTCATCCCCACTTGCCTTCAGGACCCGTGAAGGCCTGCATGTACTGCTAGTTCCCATGGAGAAACTGAGGCTCACAGAGACAGGGCCTGTCCGAGGTTCATAATGGCAGGCTAGAACTGGAAACCAGCATGTCCCCTACCACTCTCCATGGGTTGAATCTTGATTTGGGGAGTCCCCATTCCAGCTTGACATCAGTCTAGGAAGCGGTAAGGCTCCCCTAGAGCCGACCCCACAATGGACTCGGTACAACCCAAGGCAGACCATGTTTCTCTTCCCCTGTCTGAGTTCTAAACTGAATTTGCAATCCCTCTATCTCCTACAACCAGGTTCCTTGGAGCCCTCTGGGAACCGTGTCAAGGGCAGCCATGACCTACAATAACAGCTGGGAAATGTTAAATGTTTCCTCTTTGTCCTCGGGATGAACACAATATCTGAAAAGGATCCTGTGGGTACATCCTTAAAAGGAAGAGCTACCTGGCAAATGAGTTCCTGAACATCTGGTTTCTTTCCAATCTGCCCTTCCTGCCGGCAGCTTCGAGGGCTGAATAAACTTAATAAGCTTCAGCCTCTGCTGGCCACTGGCAAGAGTTAGTCCTTACTCTAGCTAGCTGTCAGTCCTTCTGTGTCAAGTCGGGTACACACACACACACACACACACACACACACACACACACACACACAGTACTCGTGAGTGCCTGGGGCCAAAGAGTTAGGGTGTCTACCTGGCAAGGCTGGGGGAACCCTCTAGGAGGCCCTCGTCGGCAGCATCAGGCTTGGGGTCAGGCAAAGGGATAATGTAGTCATTGTCACCCTCATTGGGCTGCACAGCAGTGTAGAGGACAGAGCTGGTGTCCAGGGGAGATCGGAGGCTGTGGAAGCCTGGCAAGCGGGCTTGAGACCTCAGGATGGCTGGGTGGTCACTTCTCAGAAACTCCTCATCCACCTGCTGGTACTTCTGCTCCATAGGACAGGGAGGGAAGAAAAAAAAATGGGTGTGAGATGGGCAACGTCTTAGAGACTCTATCCCAGCAAATAAACAAAGGAAGGGATTCTGCTCAAAGCTGCATCAACGAGATGCCCTCTTATCTGGTATCCCAAGGCAAGGTCCATGCTCAGAGTCCCCTAGGGAAGGGCAGGTAGCCAGGCAGCACCATGGCCCTCTCCTACTCCACTTCAGAGTAGACAGACAAGGACTCTTCTCCTGTTGTAGTCCCCCATGGCCTCCTGTTGGGGCTGGCGGGTCAGTGTCCCTTGCTATGAAATACTTGCTTGCGACTCCATTCTGCCTTGATCTCCCTAGAACCACCCCAGATGGGAAGAAGCAAGAAGCCGAGCTCAGGACAGACTGGCTCCATTGGCCCTGTGTGAATCTGGGACAAGGTTTACGTAGTTGCTGGGAGGGCTCAGGAGAGCCTGGGGTCGCTCACACCTCTGAAGGAGCCCCAGTGTTGTTGTGGTGCACAGGTTTAACACACAGGGTTATTGGTCGAACCTCCCTGGGTCAAATTTATCAGCTTCCACATCTTAGTTCTACCAAAATAAATTCATAGCTCTGGCCCAGCCCTCTCTAGCACCATCAAGGAAACTGAGGCCCAGTGTGTGTGAAGAGTATTTCCTCCTGAATACCAGCGCATCACACCAAGCCAATGCACTGGGTTCGGATCAGAACGCTATCTCCCACCCCTGCCTTATCTCCACATACCTTCTTATATCCCTCACCCAGCAGCCTCTCCAGGAGTAACACCAGCTGGGAGAAGGGGGGTCGAGTCTCAAACTTCTCTTCCCAGCACTTCTGCATGATCTCATAGCTGAGGGAGGCAGAGGGAAGGTCAGAGTCCGTGCTTTAGAGGCAGGGCCGTGCAATAAGGTTCAGAGCAAGATGAAGGGAAAAGATGCCAGGGAGGAGCAGCCTGGGGCCTTGTTAACACCATCACTGCTTCTCATCAATCCCTTGGGAAGTCTTCACCACCACCACCACCCAGCTTCCCTCACCCATGTGATTCTGCATGGTCCAAGACACCATGGTGAGCATGTAACCTGAATTTGGCCAATAGGGATTTTCAGCCTCCCCGCTCAGGCCTGGTTCTGATGGCATGTGACCAAACTGAGCCCTTAAAGTTCAGCTCTGGGTGGGGCTGGAGAGAGAAGGCTCAAAGGTTAAGAGCACTTGCTGCTCTTGCAGAGTAGCTGGATTTGATTCCTAGCACCCACATGCTGGCTCACAGTGGCCTGTCATTCCAGTCCCAGAAGGTCTGACACCCTCTTCTGATCTCTGAGAGCATCAGGCATGGATGCGATGCTCATCAGGTATGCAGGCAAAACACTCATGCACTTAAAATTAAATTTAACAAAAAGTCAGCTGGGGGTCTTTTGCTGGAGCAATACAAGCAGTGAGATGTTAGGGTGGTGCTAATGACAGGCACATGAGCAGAGCAGGCTTGAATTTGAAACCAGCACTGTGAAAGTGGAGACCTGGGCTGGGACTGTTCTGAACACCTTGATCCAGTTCTAGCAGGACTTGTCTAGCCTCTGAGCTAGAGTTGCATGCCCTCTGGACCCTCAAATTCCTCCAAGTGCACAAGCTTCCACTCACATCTCGTCAGAGGCATGAGGAGGCTGGGCCATGCGGTAGCCCCTCTTGATGGCATTGTAGAACTGGTCGTTCATGGGCAGCTCTGGATAAGGGGTGCCACCTGTCATGGAACAGAGATAGGGACATTATTGGCTCAGGGTGTGGGAAGTGGCAGGGTGTCCTCTCAGGCACACTGTCCTGGCATATGTGAGAATGTAATACCCGTGGCATCGGAAAGAGAGATGGAAAGAGAGAAGCAATAGGTACCCAAGCAGAGTTTGTGTCTGGGTTTGTTTTGTTTGTCAGAGATGGAGTCTCTATGTAGCCCAGGCTGGCCTCATGTTCTCCATCTTCCTGACTTCCAAGCACTGGGATTACAGATGTATACCATTATAGCTGGCTTCAAGCGTGCTTTGAGATACGTCTAACCCTTTTGGCACTTGGATGGGAAGACAGAGACCCAGAGTTAGTAAAGGACTTGCCAAAGCCATACAGTGGAGAGAGTAGTAGAGCCTG
>NC_050455.1:49397733-49402733 GCF_903995425.1 Onychomys torridus | reverse complement strand
CAGGAGGTTGACCACGTTCAGGTGGGGTCCAAGGTGACTCATGATCTTCAGCTCTGACATGAGGGCTTGTTTCTCACTGCTTCGGGCTGTAGCTGAGGAGGGAGAGGGGCTCAGCCTGGGTGGGCCACTGAGGCAGTATAGAGGCCCTACCAGGGCCCACTCTGGCTCTTCTGTCCCACGCTGTTGTAGGACTCGTGTCCTAGGATGGTGAGGACCTCATTGGAACGGGAAGAAAGTAGAAGGAGAGGAGAGAAGAAGGAGGAATCCAAAGAGGTCACAGTGAGGAGCTTTTCTGTCCCACAAACTCAGGACCAGGGCCCTTCAGAAGAAACCAAACGTACAGGGAAAGGTAAGGCAGAGTGAGCCCCAGGCATGAGGAAGGGGGGGGGCTAGCTCACATTTCAAGACTCACATTTCAGCATCTTGACAGCCACTTTCATGGTAGCCTGTGAATGGCTCAGACCATGGGCCGTGGCCTCCACCACTTGTCCGAAGGCTCCAGAGCCTAGAGTCCGTCCTAGGATGGATAGAAACCTTCAGTTCCTGGAAACTAGAACCCTCACCTCATCTTCCCACTCAGAACGAGGGACTATTCTCTTAGGTCATCCGTCCCTCCCAACACCTCACTGTGCTCCCCCTCAGGAAGCTTCCCATCCTTTGGGCCTCATCTAGATTCTGCCTGCTGTCTGCCTCCTGTGGAGTCCTTGGAAGACCTCCTGCCTCCTCAGAGAATCAAAGCTCCTCTGCACCCACCTCAGACTCCCTAGACTATCGCTAGCACTTCTTCTTTGACCCGGAGGGGTCCCATATCAGTCTTGGGTTCCTAGGGCTTCCATGTCTGCCCCATATAGAAAGGATACTGAGAGCCAGAGAAGGCAAGATATCAGCTCTGGGCCCCAGCTAGTAGCAGCCACGCTGGGAGCAGATATCAGGGTCCCCATGACCACCAAAGACCTCTTAGGACTGACCGAGCACAAGCTGGTCCCGCGGCAGCTCCCAGGTAGAGTCATAAGGTAGCTGCATAGGGTCCACATAGATGTATTCATGGCCATCAGAGCTCACAGACTCGATCACCTTCCACCGGATCTCATAGCGTGGTTTCTGCAGGGTAAGACCAACAGATGAGCCTGGATCAACAGGTCCAGCCCTTAGATGGCAGACGGGACAGGAGACTGAGACCAAGAGAGGGCAGGAACATATTTGAAGTAATGCAACAAGTGATCAGCAAAACCAAGGTCTCCATGAGCTTAGAGGCAACTGGCACTAAGGGGCCCCAGCAGGTGGAAGGTGTGGGTGAGAAATCCTGAGGATGCAGCCTCTGGAGAGCAGCTGACAGGGTGGTCCTCACTCACTAGAACTGCTCCATCAGCTTCTCTCTGAGCCCCAGCTACTCCTCAGATGGGAAGGGCAGGTTACCCAGGAAGTGACACAAGGTAGTACAGACATCAATTGTGGGGGGCCCCTTCCCCAAGTCATGTCTGTCTCTCTGGGATCTCAAAAGGACACAACCTTTGGATGTGGAAATCTTAGGATGCCGGAGTCACAGGACTGGAATCTTATAATGACAGGATGAAGGGGTACTAAGGTCCCAATTCAGGAATCTGAAGCGTTTGGAGCTACAGAATGGGGAAAATGTCAGAATAAAGCATTGAAACTTCAGATTTGTGGGGTCAGATTGCAGTCTAGTGACTCATGGCAGGCTCTGTGGGTAAGAGCTGGAAGAATCATGGGGCCAGGAAAATCCACCCACAAAGTGCCATTTGTCCCAGAACTGGCTTGAACGGGAAGGATCTTGGCAGGGGAAAGAGCAGGGGCCAGCAATCCTGGACCACTTGCACCAGGCCCAGGTCAGCCCAGCCTGCTGGGGACGGACGGAGGGAGATGGAGACCCCGTGTTGTTCCGAGACAGCTCCCAGCTGAGCTCTGCGTTGGGCCCTTCATATGTGCCAGATTGTGTGACAGTCCGTGGAGACCACGAGGAAATATGGGTACTACTTTGCACTTACAGGCTAGAGGTACTTACCTTCTGCCACAGCATGATCAGGATGATGAGAGAGATGACAGTGAGGACCACCAAGGCCAGGATGGCTGAGATCACCACCACTTTGAAGGGCAGGGCTGAAGACAGAGACCAGAGCAGCCATAAGCAAACGGTGGCTGGCAGCTGCTCTCATCTTGTTGTGGACTTGCTCGGCCTAGTACATGAGCCCTTACTGCCTAGACAGCCGGCCTCGGGGCCCACACTCAGGCCCTACCTGCAAACTCCAGTGCCCCTCAATGATTCCCTGCTCAGATCCCAGCCAGGCTCAGGCTGGCCTTCAGCACTTGCCAGGCTCAGGGTGGCCTCTGCTAGGCTGTGAAAACCCTCTTCTGGTCCCTGAGGATTACCTGTGCTTCTCACAGCGTCAGGCACCCTGAAGACCAGGCCATGTCCTCCTCTCTTCTGAGCCCATGCCCTGTTAGGCTGCCATGCCCGGGTCATAGATTTAAGTGCCATTTCTAACCAAATGGCCGAGACACTCACTGGCTGCCCTAATGGAGCTGACTCTGAACCTCAGCAGCCCCGTGAATCCACACCCAGAAAGGAGTCTGTTCCTCCCAGTCCTACCCTGGGGACCAGCTTGTGTATGTGGTGGGGCAGTCATAGAGAGGACTGCCCAGGGCACTAAGGTAAACACGCAGGTCTACCTGGGTCCCCTGAGCCCTGGGTCTTCTCTAGCCCAAGGCTTCCGCCTCGCTGCTACCCAGTCAGCCTGGCTGAACTGCCAGCCCCTGTCCTTCCCCACTTAGTAATATCTGTTGTCTTCTGGGAACTAGTTTCTTCCTCCTATGTCCCCTTCCTGCCCCCCTCTCTTCCCCAGGGAGCCTGCCTCCGGCTTACTCCACATCCTTTCCTTCTTAGGGTCACTGACGGACATCTTTGTTCTCTCTTCCCAACAGCCCCACATCCTGGTCTTGCAAAGGGAGCCTGAACCCTCCGGGGATTCATCAGAGTCATCCCAGGTCTCTGTGTAATAGTACGTGGTGTCCTGTCCAGGCGTCACACAATGACTTTCCTTCTGCCTTTGCTCAGGCCCAGAGTGGGTCTATATGGCAGGCTGTGCACTCTGCTGTGCCCACTTGCTCAGGGATATATGTATATATAAGGGATATGTGTAAATATATATATATATAGGAGTGGGGAGAAATAAGGGCATTTCATATTTTACGTCTGTGTATATGTGACTGAATGCCATGTGTGTGGATGCTGATGGAAGCCAGAAGAAAGCATTAAAGCCATGGGCGCCGGAGCTACAAGTGGTCATGAACACCCTGACATGGGTGCTAGGACTAGAACTCAGCTCCTTAGGAAGAGCCACAAGTGCACCTAAGCTCGGAGTCATCTGTCCAGCCCAATAAGGATATTTAAAAAGCTCACTCATAGTCTAAGGGCAGGTGACAGGTATGTATATAGACAAACATGTACAAGCCTGTGGACCAGCCTCTGTGTGTTTGTGTGTGTGTGTGTGTGTGTGTGTGTGTGTGTGTGTGTATACAAAATGCCTTTTGAAGCTCTGATTTCTCTGACTTCTGTATCCTGTAACACCCCACTCCTTACCACTTCCTTTCCCATTTCCTCCCCTGCCCCAAATCCACATACCATTTGCCGTCCAGACAGTCTGGTTTCCTTGAACTTCTCAGAACCAACTCTACCGCTAGGTTTTTCCACAGGCCTCCAAGGCTGCAACACCACCCCTCCCAGGCCTCCATGGTTCTAACACCACCCACCCAGGCCTCCATGATTCTAACACCGCCCCTCCCAGGCCTCCATGGCCCTAACACCACCCACCCAGGCCTCCATGGCTGCAACACCACCCACCCAGGCTAACACCTTGTCATCTTTCAGCATTTGATGCTAAGCTTTTTTTCCTGGGGTACTTCCCCAACCCCACGGTTGCCACAGGGCTTCTTCCTTCTCAGGGCTGCTCCTTGGAAGTAGTGATCCAGCGTAGGCTGGTTTACTTCCTTGTCTGCCTCCTCCCTCAGGACTGGCCCATTGGCCTCTGTACCCTAGTGAATTTGGGTCCTCATAACTCACTGAATAGGAAAATAGGCGAATGATGAATCATGCACACACAGATGCAGGCAGGGGTGAGTGGGAGACATGTACACACAACTGGACTCTGGCAAGCACTGTTCACATGTGCCATAATCATACATAATGTGTACCTGCTAAGGTTCACACATTGTCTGGAGGTGTATATGTACAGAGTAGTGCTCAGTGCTTTTTTTTGTGTGTTTTATATGTTGCAATTATGTAAATACCATGCCAATTTTCACACATGCACAGGAATTGTACATGCATGGTTTCTACACATGTATGGGGATTGTGCTCCCACATGTACATGCATATAGACATTCATTTTGTGGTTTTACATACAAGTCTTGGATTTAGGCAGGCTTATACACACAGCTTACACAAATATATTCTGCAGGTTTTTGTTTTGGTGGGTTTTTTTTTTTTTTTTTTTGGTTTTTGGTTTTTTTGAGACAGGATTTCTCTGTGTAGTTTTGGTGCCTGTCCTGGATCTCACTCTGTACACCAGGCTGACCTCAAACTCACAAGGATCCACTTGGCTCTGCCTCCCAAGTGCTAGGATTAAAGGCATGTGCCACCACCACCGGGCCTGCAGTTTTATATACATGGACAGCATGGTGCATGCTTGAGTACATGCTAACACATGTATACTCTGGGGATTAGGCATCCTCAGCACAGACTGCAAATGTGCACATGAAGAGTGTACACCGGAACCCGAATCCCAAGGTCAGCCTACTTGTGTTCAGAGTTTACTGAATGCATCATGCATACCAGTTCATTTTCTCCCCATGAGTCAATGCTTTTCATGTTTGTGCTGCATAGACTTGTGTTCATGCACCTGTGTCCACGTCATACATTGTGCATGTGCATAGGAACACACTCTGGTGGGTTTTGCAAATGTTCCTATGGGCTTGTGAGCATG
>NC_050455.1:49340233-49392733 GCF_903995425.1 Onychomys torridus | reverse complement strand
GGGCACCCCAAAGAGGTAGTCTGTCACCGGCTCCACCAACCGCCCACTCTGCAAGGACAAGTCCCCAAATCAGAAGCCAGTGTGAGCTGAGATGTCTAACCCGCCTTCCAACCCTTGCCCAGCATTACCTTCATGCGGGGATATGTCCATTGGAAGTTGACCACATCATTTCCCATCACAATACACTTGATGGTAATGCTCTCACCCTGGCGGACCACAGTCTGCACTGCATTCACAGAGACATTGATGGATGACACTGGAGTAGGGTGAGGAGACTGAGTTAGGGCCAAGGAGGTCATCACCAGCCACCAGCACTAGGCTTGGGGAATGGGAGTGGTTGGCTGTTGTGACAGATTCATTCATTGGTTCTCTCAATGATAATTAAACACTACCATATACAAGCATTATTCTAGACACTGTGGCTAGAGCAGTGAACACCATAGACAGAATCTCTTTCTTCATGGTGTTGACCATGGGATAGCTATCTGGAAGCCACAGTCTCCTGGGAATGTAAGTGCAGAGACATTTACTAAGCACTTATTACATGCTAGGCACCTTAATCTCTTTTATTCCCCCAAAATCTGTGAGGAAAGTGGTTATTGCCACCCTCATCTTACGAGAGGAGAGGGAATCAGGCTCACGGGGACCATGTGTCTTCTTGTGCAAAGTGGTCCAAATGGGAAGTGGCCAAGCTGGGATCCAAACCCAGCTGGCTCCAAGCCTGTGCCTTTGACCCCACTGTATGAAGCCCAGACCTACCCTTAGTGAACTATGACTGTGGACCAACTCCCTCCTTTCTCTGAGCCTCAGTTTCCTTGGGTATAAAAGGGATAGAACACTAACTAGCTCCCTCCCCAAACTACAGGAGAATCCAGTGAGCTAGGGAGCTGTGCACTTAGTAAACGGAGAGGCTGTTCTTCCATAAAGGGCCAGAAAGGGGAGCTCACCCTGGAGGCTGTAGACATAGAAGGTATCTGAGTCCACTTCCCTGTCCCCAATGGTGGTCTTGCAGATGTAAGTCTTGTCCTCAAAAGTACCGATGAAACCACGCTGGTGGTCATAGGGTATGTGTAGGGGGATATCCACTTTCTTCTCATGCAATGTCACCTCCAGTTGGGGGTCTGTCACTCGGCATGGAATTGTCGTCTCTGTTATGTCCGTAACGAAAATGAATAGGTCCTCGGAGTCCATAGGGAGGAAGCCCATGGTGGGATCTGTCAGGAGGAGAGCCAAGGAAGGAATGTCCTGGTTAGTTTTTTGCCAACTTGACATTAGCTAGAGTCATCTGGGAAGAAGGACCTTCAACTGAGAGAATTCCTCCATCCCATTGTCTGATTAATGATTGATGCGGGAAGGCCAGGCCACTGTAGGTGGTGCCACCCCTGGGCAGATGTTTTTGTGTAGTATAAGAAAGCAGGCTGAGGGGGCTGGAGAGATGGCTCAGAAGTTAAGAGCATCCAGAGGTCCTGAGTTCAATTCCCAGCACCCACATGGTGGCTCACAACCATCTGTAATGAGATCTGGTGCCCTCATCTGTGTACATACTAAATAAAGAAATCTTTTAGAAGGAAGGAAGGAAGGAAGGAAGGAAGGAAGGAAGGAAGGAAGGAAGGAAGGAAGGAAGGAAGGAAAAGAGGGAGGGAGGGAGGGAGGGAGGGAGGGAGGGAGGGAGGGAGGGACAGAGAGAGAGAGAGAAAGCAGGCTGAGCAAGCCATGAGGAGTAAGCCAGTAAGCAGCATTCCTCTATGGTATCTGCTTAGTCCCTGCCTCCAGGTTCCTGGCTTGACTTCTCTTCTTGATGGACTACAAACTGTAAGATGGAATAAACCTTTCCCTTCCTGAATTGCTTTTGGTCATGGTGTTTAGTCGTAGCCAGGACAGGGAGTTTCTAGCTGTGTGTCGAATTGCCATCTGATGTTGAGCAGTCTCTTCCCCTCTCTGGCCCTCAATCACCTCAATACAGAATAAGGATGGTGCTGTAGTTCTGGTGTCCCCTCAAAACTGCATTGAGATCTAATTGCCATTGTAACAGTATTTACAGGTAGGATTTTTAAATGATCATTGTCATCTGGGCTGGGTGGTGAAGACCTGTAATCTCAAGCCTCTTGTTGATGCACGATGTTAGAGAACTAAGATTTGAGACCTGCTGAAGCTACAGAGTGACTTCAAGGCCAGCCATGGCAACCTAGTGAGTCTGTCTCAAAACAAGTTAAAAAAGAATAATAGTAGGAACTGGAGAAATGGCTCAGGGGTTAAGATCACTCACTGCTCCTCCAGAGATTTGATTTTATTTCCTAGTACCTATGCCAGGTAGTTCACAACGGCCTGTAACTCCAGTTCCAGGGGATCCAAAACCCTCTTCTGGCCTTCATATGACACACACACACACACACACACACACACACACACACACACACACAGAGAGAGAGAGAGAGAGAGAGAGAGAGTATTCACATACACATAAATAAAAAATAAGTAATTAATTCAAAAAGCAATTATGATGGAGAAGAGGTCTGGGGATGTAGTTCAGTGGTAAAGTCCTTGCCTAGTATGCACAAGACCCTGGGTTCAATCCCCAGAGCCAAAAATAAAAGGGGGGGGATAATGGATGGATGCCATTACAAAAGGGTAAGCTCAGCCCTCTCTCTTCTTGTGCCCTCTTGCCCGTCTGCCTTCTCCATGGTATAAAGTTGCAAGAAGGCTTTTGCTGGGGCCAGAGATGTAGCTCAACTGGCAGGCTGCTTGCCTAACATGCATGAAATAAGTGTGAGAATGCACGCATGTAATTCCAGCACTCAGGTGGTAGAGGAAGGAAGGAGAATCAGAGGTTCAAGGTCATCATTGACCATACAACAAGTAGACCTTTCCTCAAAAATAAAGGAAAAGATGCCAAGTGTGATGGTGCACACCTTCAATCCCAGCACTCGGGAGGCAGAGGCAGAGGCAGATGGATTTCTATGAGTTTGAGGCCAATCTGGATTACATAGAGAGTTCCATGTCAGCCAGGGCTACATGGGAGACCCTCCCCCAGGGTGAGGGGCGGGGGAGGAAAAGAGAAGAGGGGGTAAAAAAAAGTTCTGGCCAGATGCTGGCCCTAGATCCTGAGGGGTCCATGCTAGATGCCGGCCCCTGCCTCCAGAACTGAGTACTGATCAATTCTGTTCATTATCAATAGTCTCAGGTCTTCTGTTATGGTAGCACAACAGGACAAAGGAAGATGCTCACAGAGGCCATTTCCAGCTCTTCATTTGATATTGACAGTACTGGAGTTGCAGTGGAGGGGGGGGGGTGAGGGTGGAGGGGTAGGGGGGTGAAAAGTCATAAACTAAACAGTAGCAGCACCTGGAGCTCAGAGAACAGGGCAATGCAATATAGGGCCTGAAAGATGGAGATGAGGTTGGGGAAGTGGGCACCACAGGCTAGTGCCCTTACCTGGTACGAAGATGTAGACGCGCTTCCGCTCACCGAGCTCTGGCCCTAGGGAGTTGTTGTAGGCACAGAAGTATTCTCCGGTATCTCCCCCAGTGACATTAGTCAGTGTCAGCACACTGGAGAAGGTACCGTCCTGATTCATGGCTGCTTCTTGCCAGGACGCCTGGGACATCTGCTCCCATACCACTGGAGCTGAACCCGAGCAGGTCAGAACAAAGGTGCTGGAGATGTTGAGGACGAACTCTGGCCCAGGGGGCGTGATGACTAGGCACTGGCAGATCTGTGGTCCCAGCAGCAACAGCAGGGACAGCAACAACTGGCCTTTGGGGCAGGAAGGGTCACATGTCAGGGCAAAGAGAAAGTAGCCCTTCCCCAGAGCTGTCCTGGAGGAGGCCTGTCTGCACAGCTCCCAAGTCCTTAAAGAGCACATCTTCCTGTTGGACACAGGCTAATTGACCACCGTCAGGCCCTCAAGGGCGCCTGTCCTAGGTCTCTGCCTCTTTAGACTCTGGCGGCTAAGCCCCTCAGCTATGCTATGTGTAGGCAGCAAGCAGGAGAAGGGGGCAGGAAATCCTGTGGAAGCAATCTCTAGGCCTCCAGTTCCTGCATTGCCATCCAGGTCACTCCCTAGGCCTCTCTCTTCTCTGTAGCTGCTCAGTGAGATGCTGAGGTCCCTGGGACTTGAAGGACCAAAGGATAGAGTGGCAGGGGGTGTGAGGGGTTAAGATATGTATGTCAGTACATGCAAGCAGAACACTGTATACATAATAAATACATAAATCTTTTTTAAATAAAAGATATGTATGTCAGAAGATTGGTGCCCTCCCTGGGGGAGGTTGGGAGAAGCAGCAATGGTCACTGCTACACATCCGTGTTTGCAGAGAGGGTTTTAAAAGCCACATCCTCGTGTTCCCTGGTGATGAAAATCAAAACAGATGCAGCTAATCAGCAGGGTCATCAAACCACAGGCAGTATACTGGGCAGGCCACTGGCTCCTCACTGGTTGCCTGGGCTTCACCCAGACCTTGAAGAGCTTAAGGCAGGTATCTAATTGACTGAAAAGGGATGGGAGACTGGGGTGTCTCAGGGGGTGCTGTGAGTGCAGGGGGATAAGTAAGGAACTTGAGCTGGTGGTTCTGGACAGGGAGAGATCTACTGAGTGTATCTAAAAACAAAGCTAATAAGTGGGCAGTTGAAGGAGTCCTCCACAGACCACCTCCAAACATAGGGAAACTGAGGCTCAAGCGTGCCATGGAGCTTCTAGATTTTCAAGCCTTAGTTCTACCAAGCATCACTACCGCCAGCTCCCTAGGGCATCCCTAGGACCCTCGTCTTTGTCCCCAGCCTACTTACCTTGGATGGCTGAAGCTGGCATCGCACCTGGGAGCCCCATGGTGTCCTGTAAAATCAAACAGAGATCAGGGCCCAGTGTGGGCAAAGGCAGTGCCAGGCCCACCTCAGGCCTGGTTCCTGCAGAGTCAGCTCTGCTTGGGTATCCAGCATCACGTCTCAAGGCTGGGAAGATATCTGGGTCTCCAAGCCCTCTCCCTTCTGTTTCCAACTCTCATGTGGACTTGGCTGAGTTTGACCATGGGCCTTAGTTTCCCTCTATGTTAACCCTGGAGGTGGGGAAATTGGGCTCGATAGGGGACTGCCAGCTCTGACAGCCTGTCCTCTGGGTGACAGTTCCAATACCAGGCACTTATCTGCCAGGACAAATATTTGGGAAAGTGTGATGAAAGGCCTGGAGGAGCAGGAGGGGGTGAGCCAGAGCTTGGAGAACTCCCACAACTCCCTCCACAAGCACAACAGGAAATGGGATGTCTGTGGGAAGGGAAGTGGGGAGGGGGAGGGGGCCAGGACTAAGGAATGTGGGAGTGGGCTGGCCCCCCTACTCAGCACAGAGCCGCACAGGAGGCCCAGGAGAGAGGAACCAGGTTCTCAGCCCCATCTAATTTATCAGGCTCTGAAGGTCCTTGGAGACCACTGAAGCCAAACTTTCAACGTCCGTATGGGGAAACTGAGGCTCTGAGGAGCAAAGACGTATACCCAAGGCTCCTAACAGAGCCTGTTTGAGAGGGAAACAGAGAGCTCAATGGTGGGAGCAGAGGAAGGCAGAGAGGAGATTTGAGGAACAGGCTCCTGGGGCAGGGACACAGACAGACACGTTGTACCGGATGAATCTTTGATTTGCCCTTCCCTTCGCCAGCCATTCCTCAGGATCCAAACAGTCACCAATAGCCAGGTATGGTCCGAGTCACAGACTGAGAAACACAGGAGGCTGTCATATGACAGGCAGCAAGGTGCACCCGGAGATTGTGGGGGCTGCCTCTGCTGGTCCAGTCTGTCTGCACGCTGCCATGTTGCCCTTTCTGGTTTCTACCCAGGGCTGAGGAGTCAGGACTCATGAACTCCATTGCCATCTCTTGTGCTGGGGCCATGTCTGTGAGCAGAGCCTCTAGCCAGCAAGGAGCTGATGAATGTACCACCAGCGAGGGCTATCGTCACACACGGAGGAGCATGAGATACAGCACAGACAGCATTGGGTACCCAGGCGGAGCCAACAGGCCCTCCAGAAACCCATCTTCCCCTTGGTGGGTGCCCCTCTGGCTCCCCACTTTCTGCCAGAGATGTGGGCCAAAGAAAATCATTAGCAGCCCAGGCTGGGGGAGGGTTCACCCTAGCCTCCCCTCCTCTCCCAGCCTCCCTGGCTGGCCACACTGTTTATTATTCTAAAGGAGGAATTTGGCCTGCTGGCCAGGAGATGGGAGGTCACTGCAAGGAGGCTGGCCTGGCCCTGGTAGGCTGTGCTGACCATGTAGGCTGGAAACTCATGGCATGCAGCCCCCGACCCTGAGACTTTCTATCTCCCTAGCTTCTCTTCTCAGGCCCTCCTCTGCAGGGAAGAAGGCTCGGGGAGCTAAAAGGAAGACGGTAAGCAGGAAGGCGCCTTCTCAAATGGGAAGCAGAGACCCAGAGAAGTCCAGAATCAGGACCGGGTCACATAGACACAAAGAGTGTTCCCGCTGTGGGGAGGTCAGACTAGGCGAATGAGCTTGCAGAGGGAGAATGTAAGTCAATGCCAGCATCGGACCGGCTTGAGTCTCTCTTGAAAAAAGTACCCCTCGAACCCACTGTGACAATAACTGGATCTTCTGCCTTCTCTGGGATTCATTTGCATATGCATTCACAGAGAGGTTGTGATGGTCATCTTTTTTTAAATGGTTTTTTGAGGTTTCACTGTGTAGCCCTGGTTGACCTGGAACTCACTCTGCAGACCAGGCTGGCCTTGAACTCAGAGATCCACTTGCCTCTGCTTCTCAAGTGCTGGGATTAAAGGTGTGCACCACCACTGCCTGGCTCTGTGATGGTCATCTGAAAGATCTGTCACTATTCGAAAGTTCTGCCTTTCTGACTACTCAAAGAGAAGGTTCTGGCCACCATTACTCTCCATGGAGTGACCTGAGGAGGTAATGACTGGTCAGGAATGCAGATGACATGCTTGAGGCCATAGTACCTGGGAGTCTATGACCCTTCTCATCCCACTGACCTAGTGTGTAGGTTCAGACACACTAAATGTCTAAATGGCCTCAGCTCCCTCCTCTGCACAACTGGGAGTTAGGTAGTTTTTCAGGTGACTTCCAGCCAAATGAACCCGGGGTATTTCTGGGGTGGCATAGACAGCAAGCTGCAGGTCGAGGACTCATCAGAGGGGGGCTCAGGCACCCAGCATTACCACCTGGCCATCAGCATCACATCCAATAGCTCTTGACAATCCCAGTTTTCCATTCAGTGCCTTACAGAACGTTTTGTGCTTCTGGAAGCTGCTATGTTCTGAGCAACCTCAGGAAGGACCAGGCAGCTAGCTGACTTGCCCTGATGGCATGCCTCTGACAACTTCCTTTCTTTGGGAGAGGGAGCTGTGATCCAGAAAAGAGTCCCCTAGGTCACCATGGGCATCAAGAGGCAGGCACCCCCTACCTGCCATGCTACCCTGCCCAGTGAGTCCCCTCTAGTGGAGAGAATTTCCAAACCCCACTCCTTGCTGCGGTCGGGGAAGCCCTCAGTACCGCTCCTGTTTGGGACAGGTCCAGAGAGGGGGTCGGTTCAGCTTCTCACAACAGATCTGAGGCACCCCTTAGGGAATCAGAGTGAGGCCCCAAGCCCAGGGGAGCAGGCATGCTTGGGAGTCATCTTCAGAACCCCAGCCTTCCCGCTCACAAGCACATACAATTCCCCACTCCTTTCCCACCAACTTAATCTAAATAAATCCAGCCCATCTTGGCCACATCCGCCAGCATCAGTTTTCCTCCCTCGGGGTCCTGAGGCTCCCACGACACAAGCAGTCTGGGAGGAGGGAGGGGGGAGTGCTGCATGGCTGCCAGAGGGAGGCCTGCACATGGTGAACACATGCACACAGTCCAGATGCTGCCCACGCTCTTTTCTACAGCATACACATGTGTAGCTCTTCGGGTGTGTGCCCAGCCCTCAGGCAGGCACGAACCATGTGCATGCCCACGCAAGACACATGTGCACACAGCTCCCTTGGTGCCCAGCACACGGGCACACAGCACAGACCAATGCCTGGGTGCTTTACCATGTGCCCATCAGAGATGCACTCATGCATAACAGTACTTGTGTGCCCCCCACATAGGACATATACAGAACATGTGTACATAGGACTACACTCACCCTCTGCCCATGTATCTGTGCACAAGCACAGCACAAGGAGCTAAAGGCCTCATTTGTGGGGCCGTACTTGGCATGCCTCGTCTCACTTCATCCTCTCCCAGCTCTGGGGCAGAGAATGATTATCCCCATTTTACAGCTGAGAAAACTGAGGTGGAGAGACTGCTTTGGTAAACCACCAAGACATACAGATCAGACAAGAGGAAAGTAGAGACCCAAATGAGGCAGCAGGCCTCTCCATTGTCTGCCATCACCACCCCCACCCCCCACTGCAGAGGGCAGTGGGTGGCGACTGACCAAACAGATGGCTTTGAGATTAATGTAGCTGGGAGTCAACAGGACCTGGAGAGTCAATGGGACCCGGAGACTGTGTGCTGGAGGGGCCCAAGGGGCAAGTTTCGGAGATGAACTACGGAGCGCAGGAGGGCAGACGACAGGAAGCTAAAGCCGCGTTCTAAGAATGAGACCACGCACAGGCTGAAGGGCTGCCGCTTTCACATGTGGAAGGTGTGGTCGGCACTGCGTGGAGGCAGAGAACAGGCCAGGCAGAAATGCGACCATATGGGAGGGGAGAGAGCCAGCTGTGGTTCTAAGGGGACACTTGGCGTCGTCACCCATTCCAGTGCCACCGAGTTCTGAAAAAACAAGGTACCCAAGCAGGAGGCCCAGTCCTGGGGTCACAGGGTCGGGATCTTGGAATGTCAGTGCCCTGCAGCCAGGAAGCATCCATCTGATCCCTTCCTGAGGCTCACTGTACAGGTGGCCACACTCAGGCGTGGGGCAGGGGACTGAGAAGTCCCAGTGGGTCTCAGCAGGATGGACTCTAGTGGGTTATGTGCTCACCTGCCTGGGGCACCAGGCCCAGCACCTGCTCACTGTCTAGAGTCTGGCTATGCATAGCTCTGCCTTGCCACACAACACTCACTTGCCTTAACCTGTCCCAGACACGAGGAGACCCGTGACAGATTCAGAGGTGTGACCCGTTCAATTGCTGGCAGAAGTGAGACACATGCTTGTTTCCTGGTCTTGTCCTGTCTTACAAATCAGGGGCCCTTCACTTCATGGCCCCCCAGGATGGGAGGAAATGAACCTGGTTATTGTTTTCTCTCTGAGCCTCAATGCAAGGAGCTGTGGCTGGAGTTTCCAAACTGGAGTTGTGGCTCTTGGGACCCTTGCCCTGTGGACTTGGAATGCTGGGTTCAGGGTGGGGGTGGAGGGAGCCTCCCCAACCCCGACTGGGATGCCATGACTCAGCTCAGAAGAGGCAGCCAGCCCTAGGCTGGGAGTGTGCGGGGGCAAGAGGAATCCTTGGCTAGCGGCTGGACAGTGAGCAAGCGACAAGAGCCTGGTCTGGACCTGAGAGAGCTTGGCACTTCTGGCCTTCCCAGAGCCGGGGGTGTGGGTGTGGTCTTACCGCACCAGTCAGGAGGCCCCATCCTGGGAGCTAGAAAACGGTCTGGAGGCTGAGGATACCACTACAAGAGGGAAGAGAAACCTGGGAAGGACTAGAACCCATGCCCTCCATCCTATGGCACGTTTTCTTGGAGAAGTCTTAGCTGTCACTCTACAGTGACTCGGAGAACCACTGAGGACTAAGGATGGCGGGCGGGCCATTCCGACACTCTCTGGCTGTCTCTGTGTCCTTGTCCCTCATGACTCCTCAGGTTCCTTTTCTCTCTCACCTGTTCTCACCCCCTCTCTCTGCAGTACCCATCATTCCCCCTGACCCGCCGTGGCACTCAGGTAAAGGTGGCCTCTGAGCCATGACGGTAGGTAGGAACAGTGGCTCACACTTAAGCCCCGCCATTGCTCCTCATTGCTGAGGGAGGAGGAAGGTCACTGTCCACTCAGCTTCCCCAGAGTCCCACATTCACTCTGTGTTCCTCTCCCCAGGAGGCTTCCCCGGGGACACAACAGGGAAAGAAATGGCCTATTTTTCTGGAAGTCCAAAATAAAACGAAACATCTGTCTGGAAGGGAGCCAGGCAGATACAGAACGAACTGATCCCCCCCACCTCCGCAGCACTCCCCCACCCCCAGAGTGTGTGTGCTGGGGGTTGGGTGGTGGTGGGACAGGCTGTGTGGGAAAGTGCTCAGCATGTGCCTGACGGCTCTTCTTGGGGCCCCCCGGGGGAGGGAACCAGCCTGGGAAGGAGGTCAGAGAGGAGGATGGGAGGCCCAAACGTGCCTCTGCCCACAGCCCAGCCGCCTGCAGAGCAAACACTTCCTGCCCCCTGCCTCCAGCGGCGGCGCCTTGCTGGCCTCAGGCTCAGTCCCCACAGCTTCATTCCAGGCCACAGAGCCTGGCTCTGCTGATGCCCAGGGACCCCTGGTTTCCAGTCCCCACGATCTCACTCCAGCCCTCCCTTATCAGTTCTTTCAGAAGAAATGAGGACTTCGATGGCCTTGGAGAGTTCCAGTTCAGCAGCAGCTCCTACCTTAGGCCATCCCCTCTGCACCCCACCCCCTGCCCCCTGCCCCCTGCACCCTCACCAGCCACCTGACAATGATCTTGCCAGGTTCTCAGCCCGGTCCACCACGTCCTACTGCGTTCCTGTCTCACGGATGAGCAAACTGAGGTAGAGAAAGGACACACATCATTTGCCCAGCTGTGGCTACAGTGCAAAATCCTTAGCAGACTGTCCCTGCCCCTACCAGCACAGAGGCCCAACTCCCACTCACTCACTCATTCACCCACTCACTCACTTACTTACTCACCCACTCACCTTTCTTGCAGGACTAACAGCTAGAGGCCTATATAGAAAGGACAGTGGGAGCCTGGGCAGTACCAGCCACACACAGGTCTGCTGCCTGTTCATTCCTATTTCTGGACTTCTCCACACTGTCTTTTGAGCTAGGCCAAACCAAAGTTGAGAGTCATAGGTGCTACAATCTCAGGGCCAGTCAGAGCCCCCGCATGCCCTAGGCCTCACCCTCTCTGCAACTGCACACAGCCTGTGATAGGAATCTCACTTCCCCTAGGGCCCTTTATACCCAGAAGCTCAGGATCCTTAGAGGCCAGACTACCACAGTGGTCGTATTATGCTGAGCACAGCCTGTCTCCCTGTGTGCCCTACCTCTTGGTTGGTCCACCAGCTTTCTCATATCCACTGAATGATATCTTTCTTCTCACTCACTGTTCCAATCCAAAAACAAATAAAACCCCTGACTCATCTGGAGTCAGCCCTCCTGCTCAATGAAGTGATCCAGGAATTTTGTTTCATCCCACACAACAGTTGTAGGGAAGGGGGTGTGTGTGTGCTCATTATGCCCATTTCACAGAAGAGAACCCCGAGTCTCAGGGAAGTTTGGTGACTTGTCCCCAAGGTCACATGGCCAATAATCAGAGGACCTAGGAACGGTATGCAAACTCAGGGTGGTTTGGGTCCAAAACCTGTTTTCTTAATCAGCAAGACAGCTGATCTCCCAACTAAGAGCAACTCTGTCCACAGGAAACTGGTCCTGCCTGAAGTTCTCAGGGACAGGAGGATCCTCCAAGATCAGGGCCCTGCCCCTGTCCTCACTGAGGGCAATGGGCAGGGAAGCTCCATCCTCATATTCACCCAGCAATTTGAAAGACCAAGTAGAGACAGAAGTCAGAGCCCTTTCAAGACTTCACAGCAGAATCCAGGAGAGGGATCCCTAGCCCCAGCATGGTGGCTGACACATGCCTTTAATCCCAGCACTCGGGAGGCAAAGGCAGATGGATTTCTATGACATTGCAAGTTCTAGGCTGGCCAAGACTATATAGCAAGACTGTCTAAATATCAGAGAGATTCTTGCAGAGAAAAACCCCACTTTGGTCTTGCCTTGGAGACAGAACATCTAGGTAGTCTGGCTCAGTGTGTTGCCAGCTCTGCCGAGGGCCTGCGGGCCTGCATCTACGGGCCCATCACCCCCAACATAATCACAGAGCACCAGAGCCTGGGAAGCTACAGAGTTCCAACCTTCACCTCCCCAGACTGCCCACCCTGCCCCCCACTCTCTAGAGCCTCATCTCGGGCTGGTGCCATGACAACCGAGAGCACCAGGCCCTGGCAGCAAAAGGAGCCCCTGAGAGGGGTCCCAGGCTGGGGTTGGGAGGGGTGCAGCAGGCGCAAACAAGCAAACCTTCTGTTTCCCTGGCCGCGGCCATCGGGACCAGCCGTGGGCTGGGGGGCCTCAGGGAGAATGTGTTCTCAGAGCCAAGTGGGCAGGGGGCAGGCAGGCCTCGAATCCCATTCCTACCGACTCACCCACACGAGGCCTTCCCCCACCAGCCCGTAGTCCACAGATCAGGCAAGAGCAGCTGGTTAGGGAGAAACCCCCGCCACTGATCCGTGCCAATTATAGACCATTGAGGTTCCCCTCAGAGCCCTCCTGGGTTTGAGAGAATTGAGAGAAGTATCCACGTTTCCTTCACCCCCATACTTTTTCAGCATCTCTTCCCCATCCCTTGCAGGCTTCACCCTCTGACTGTCCCATGTCCCTTTCTCCAGGCTATAAATCGGGCCTGTGCGCTGAGTCATTGGGGCTGTGGATCAAGTTCACACGAGGAGATGCTTGGAGGAGGGCCTGGTACCCCCCTAGGAAGTCAGAGACTGACCTTCTTCATCCCTCTCCACCCACAAGAGAAGGCACTCACTCAACCAGCCTAGGGTGCGTAGCGGACACCTGGTACACTAGCTTGGTCAGGGAGAGGATGCAGATGATGCAGAAGATGGCACAGGAAGCTCCCGAGGAGGGCTACCTGGGAAGTGGGGGCTCGCAACAGTGTGAAATTGGCAGCAGCATCTCTCCTGTGCTACATGGCGGCTCAGTGAGGAGTTCTTTCAACTATGAGTGGCCAGACATCCATGATGGATGTCTCCCAGTCCACAACTATCAGCCAAGTCTTCTCTGTGACTTCCTACAATTCAGGGAGCATACCTAATGAGTATGTGCTCTCTCTCCAAACTCCCGATATAGGACCGAGTCTACAGTAGGAGCCCATTGATGCTTACACAGGGATAGAACGGCTATGTGGAGTGAGCTCCTCCATCCCTCGGGCCTTGTCCTCAGCTGTCCCCTGTGACACTGCTCTCTAGGCTGAGGACTGGGTGGGGCAGACAAGGGAGACTCTTCCCCTCTTGGTGGAGGTGATAGGACAGACAGGCGGCCTTGGGAGCAGAACTGACAGACTAACGGTGTCCTAAAGCCAGTGAGCTGTCCCTGATGCCACCCAGGGCGGGGCAATGGCCTGGGAGCTCAGGCAGGCTGGGAGAGCTTTTCTATCTCCGAGCCATTTAATCCACACCCAAATCCCAGTCCTCCCATCTGGCAGCTGTGTGGCCACTGGGGTTGAGCTTGTCTGAGTGTGTTTCCTGAAGAGTGGCCCGAGGGCCTTCTGCTTTTGCTACGATAGTTCAAGACGGTGAAGAGTCTGTGGCACGCTCTCCTGATCAGTAAACGGTAGCTACTAAGATTCTGAGAGGCTCTATGAAGATGCTGGCAGGGAGGGCCACTCCCCAGAGCTCTCGTATTAGCTACGTTTGGCACGTGGAGAGGCCTATGGGAAGAAGAGCCGAGATGGCTCTGTTAGACTACAGCTGAGGTGTGTCGGCAAAGTGATAGGTGATAAGCAGAGGAAGAGAGCAAGCCTTTGGGAAAGGTTGGGGGCACTGGGTGAGGGTTTAGGCTTTGCCCTGGGTACATCAATACATCGACTTCCAGGGCTTTAACAGTGATGGTGAATGGCCAGCTACTGATAGTGGCATGATAGTAGGCACGGGTGGAGGTGGGGCATGTAGGAAAGTGACGTGAGCAGGTATTTCGTGGGAGATTGTCAGTCGGCATAAGGACAGCAGAGTCGGAGATTCCAGTTTCCAGACTGAGGCCATGCCAAACCCAGCCGGAAGTCCCCAGCAGGAGCAGGTATATAATTTGTGGGGCAGGTGTAAAGTGAGAAGGAGGGGTAATTTTTAAAAGCTCGAGTTTCAAAATGCTGCTTTGAGGGCCTCACACTAAGTGTGGGTCCTTCTCAGCATAGGGTCCTCGTGAGGGCGAGTGCTCATGAGTCACCTCTGTGTCTTAGAATAAAGGGGAGGCCATCTGTCCACCATCCATCCATCCATCCATCCATCCATCCATCCATCCATCATCCATCCATCCATCCACCCATCCATCCATCATCCATCCATCCATCCATCCATCCATCTGTCCATCATCCATCCATCCATCCATCCATCCATCCATCCATCTTGACATCCATTAATTGACCTATTCACCACAGCACTAATAATTCAGCAGACAGACCCAGGCTCGGCATTGACAGAGACACTAAAACAAGCAAGACTAGAATAGCCAATACAAGGCACTGGGTCAAGCCCTGATGTTTACCTTCATGGCCAATGTTATGGGCTGAGAGGAGTCAGGGTGTCTGTGACAAGTTTATAAGGCCGGTTCTTGTCCCTCTGGAGTGGCCTGAACTTCCCTGCTACCTCTGTGCCATTTATGTACAGCTCTTGGGGACCCACTTTCCAGGAAAGGAAAGTAACAAGGTCACCAACAACATGTGACCAACAGCTGTAATGAGCCTGGCTCCTAGGAAGGCCAGGGATATAAGTCAGTTGGCAGAGTGCTTGCCTAGCATGTAAGAAACTCTGGGTTCGATTCCCAGCACCACACAAATTGGGCATGGTGGCGCATGTCTGAACTCCACCATATAGGAGGTGGAGGCAGGAAGGTCAGACGTCCACGGTTAACTTCAGCTACATATCAAGCTCAAGGCAAGCCTGGGCTACGTAAGACATTGTCTAGAAGAGGAGGAGACTGTAGCCATGACCCATGGAAAGGGCTTTTGGTGCTAAAAGCAGAGCTGGGTGGGCCTCTGGAGCCACTGACCTTTTCCTTCCTCTTTCCCTCTTCATAGAAGAGAAAACTACGTCAGAATGGAGAAGCGATGGGACTGGGAAGCTTTGTGACCCAGAAAACCACACCAGGGGGTTCCCATCCTTCGTCAAGCAGACTCTTCGGGCTATGCCTGAGGTAGTAGAGGACTTGCTTTGCAAGAAATCTTGGTCCCCAGTACTGCATAAAAAAACTAGACATGGGGGAACATGCTTATAATCCTAGCACTCAGGAGGTGGAGGCAGGAAGATCAGAAGTTCAAGGTCACCGCTTGGCTACAAAGCCAGTTGAAAGCCAACCTGGGACACTTGAGACCCTGGAGAGAAGGGAGGTTTGGGGTTTGGAGTGGATTTTGTTTCTCTTTTGCAAAGATCTGCCCTGTAGCCTTACCCCAGAGGGACAAGGAGGCTGGTCCACAGACAGCAGGTGGAGCTGGGACCCCTCTGTCTCTTGGGTGGTGATATGGATACATGCATGCCCCATCACCTGTGATCTGCATAGCTTGAGATACAGCCTTTCCTTTTTTTTTCTGACCTTGGGTCCAACCCCACACCATAAGGAAATCAAACCAAATGAGCCCCGAAATCCTTTTCATCTCTGACATCCAGGCAATTCTTGAGCCGCTGACCCTCTCCAGGGACAGTGCTGTCCATCACAGGATGGAGAAGCTGGAACCTCCCGCAGATGAAAGCGTCAAGCATCGAGACATCAAACGGGCATACTCTGAGGCAGGAGGGAGGGTATTAATGTGATTAAAGCTGTACACAGACATACTTTGATTTTCGCCCACCTGCATCAGGCTGAGCATTATCTGAACTCCCAAGAAAGCACTTACGAGTAGGGGAGCTCTGGGGCCAAGTCTGGGGGTTTCGGGGAGCTATTTTCTGAGTCTCTGGACCCTAAGACTTGGTGTAGGGGAGGGTACCAGTTGTGCTTCTGTGCAGAAAGTAGCAAGTGAGTGAATTCTACATCTGCTCCCATGGAGGTGGGTCCATTCCCACCACTTCCTCTAATGTCCCTCTTTGTTTGGGGCTGGAGCCTACTTTCTCTATAAACCAAAGCTCAGCCCTGGAAAGGACATACAGGGTCTTTCTTGTACAACTCTCACACCCTACTTCGAAGCCCTCCTGGCTCTCAGGAAAACAGGCATGTAGACTCTGCAGGAACACGCCCTGGAACGGGAAACTGAGCACATTAAAGGGCCCTCTCCTGGCTAGAAAGTTCTTCTCCTTATTACAGGTTGAGGCTTTCCATTAGCAGCCATTGATCCAGACCTCTTTCTGCAATGTGGAGAGAAAGGGTAAGAAAAAAACCCTTTCATTGTAAAGTTAAATATGCATGATCCCTGAGTACACAGCACAGCCTGTGTGCCTGCCAATCTGCTCTGGCAGGGCTTGGAATCCTGGGATTGTTCTGTGGTGGCAGGGAGCTTAGTGATCATCGGGGTCAATCTCTTTGTTCAGCTGATGGAGGACTGAGGGCCATGGTCACATGGCGTTCTGGGACTTGAGGTCCCCGCTCTGGAATGTTGAGGACGGATGAGACAAGTTCTTGGAGTCTATACTGGATCCCAGGCCTCACCTCACAAGGCTCAGAAATCAGAAACGCCCAAATGCCAACCCCAGATCCTCTACTTCCTCTCTGCGGGACTCTGGGCCACTGACTGAACCTTCCGGCACTTGCCCATCTGTAAAGTGAGAAGAAGTTGTATCAACTCCTCAAGATTGCCAGATTTTGGTTAAGCTAGCAAATATGTATGAGCTTTCTGAATGCCAAGCACTGAGGACCAGAGAGAGAACTTCGGGGTTTCTTCAAGGCAGAAATGTAGTTAAAACACATACACAACTGTTCAGGAGTTGGTTCCGCCCACACTAGCTGAGGTGCCACAGCGGGACCTGGGGAGGGACCACCCCCTTCTCCTACCTCCTTGCTTCCAGACAATGGAAAAAGTCCCATTCTAAGGACCTACTGCTCAGGATCTAGAACCATCTGGAAGAAATAGAAGGGCCTTTCTGGAATGTTTGATCTCTCTTCTCCTCTCCTCTTCTCCCCTCCCCCACCCTCCCCTCCTCTTCTCCACACCATGAAGGCTGTCCAGAACAAAAGCCAGATTCCCTCTTAGAGCCTGAGGGCATCTAGTCCCAGAGCCAGCCTGTATACCGGGCCTGGAAAAAAAAAAATGTCTAGGTCCCTTCCATGGCCAAAGGTCTTTAGGGCTGCAGATCATTTTCCTGTCCGGATGCTCATGCCCCCAGAAGTGGAGGGAGCATGGGTTGCTCTCAGCTGTGCTCACACAGGTCTGCCCCACAGGTAATAGTAATCAGGCTCACCCCTTATATCTTGGTAAGCCCACACACTGTCACACTGTTCACAGAGAAGACTAGGCCCAGAGAGATAAAGTGCTCGCTGGGGCCACACATTCAGCCAATAGCAGAATCAAAAGTCAACACCTGACTGGGCATGGTAACACACACCTTTGGTCCCAGCACTTGGGGAGGCAGAGGCAGACAGATCTCTGTGAGTTCAAGGTTAGCCTGGTCTACAGAGTGAGTTCCAGGACAGTCAGGGTCAGGACTACACAGAGAGACCCTGCCTCAAAACAAAGCTAACATGGCCGGGTGGTGGTGGTGGTGGTGGCGGTAGTGGTGGCTCACGCCTTTAATCCCAGCTCTCAGGAGGCAGAGGCAAGTGGATCTCTGTGAGTTCGAAGCCAGCCTGGTCTACAGAGTGAGATCCAGGAAAGGTGAAAAGCTACACAGAGAAACCCTGTCTCAAAAAACCATAAAACCAAAAACAACAATAACATCAACAAAGTTAACACCCAGGGTTGATCAGAGGGCTCACAACCTTTAGGTATGGAGCAGCCCAGGGATGTCAGGCTAACCACAGGGTGCTTATGCAAGAACAGGCTTCTGACTTTGGATCCCCTGGGCTTTTCACTGCCTCCCTCCATCTGCTAACAATTACAAGTCCAGCTCCCCCGCCACACACACAGAGGAAAGAACGCTGCTGATAACACTGCCCTGCCATGCTGTTGTCTGAAGTGTTTGCCAGACAGCCTCCCTCCTCACGCAGGACCAGAGATGGGGGATCCTGAAGCATCCTGATGGAAGCTGGGGGGGGGGGGGGGGGGGGGACTCTGCAGGGGAAGTGGATGAGAAGACCCTGGCGATACACTGCCCGGATGGACGCATGGGGTGCAGCCTCTGGGTTTACTTCCATTTCAGCCTAAAGGCTAGTTCTGATGGGTGAGCCTGGAGTCACTCAGCCTTGGTCTGCAAACTGGGATCACAAAACTGACTCTGAAGCCTTCTGCAAGGAACACAGAGTGGGCGTGCACCAGGCTCACGGGTGACAGTGCCACCTTGACTGTATGCTCCCTGTACTGGAGCTCCAGGGCCTCCTACCTGGAGACAGGGGAGGACCGATCACTTCAGAAAGACCTGTTGGAGGCTTCGGTGAATCCTGGCCACCACATTGTCACTGCCAACCCAGGGCCCGGCACTGAGACTACAAAGCAGCCTGGTTCCAGACAGGCTGTGGTGTACAAATGGTAGCAGCTGGGAGCCCATGTGTCAGGGTGCTAGTACAAAAGGCATGGTAAACACCCAAAGACTGGAGGAACCGGGGAGGGCTGCCTGGAAGAGGTGTGGTTGGAGGGACCAGGAGAGAGAAATGATGAGGAAGAGCATTCCAAGCAAGCGGGATGGAGGGGAGGCAAATGCCCACAGGCAGGGTGGTGTGAATTCCTCACAAATCCTGGAATCTAACCATCTGGAATCAAGAAACCAGGCTGCAACCAAGGGCCCAAGTCTGTCTGGGGCAGTGGGGTGGAGGGGGTTTGGAGTTGCTTCAGCCTAGCTACTGGGCTGTGGCTACAGTTAGGTGGTCGTCCCATCAAGGTAGAGGAGGAAACCATCCCTGCATCCCAGGGGTCATTCAGAGTGCAGGGACATTCCTTCTGCTGTGAGGAGGTTGGAGCTTTCTAGAGAGACTAGGAAGCTACAGAGAGATCTGGGCAGGAGGGAAGTGTGATGAAAATCAGTTCAGGTTTTAGGACAGAGTAGAGCAGAGTCCTGAGGGCGAGAACAAACAGGAAAACAGGCCGTGACAGAAGGGAACAGCCCAGCCACAGCCGCCCTTCACAGAGGAGCCCCCCAACCTGAGAGCCCGGAACTAGACCCCCACCCCAGCCACATGACCACTAGTCTGGTTTGTAAACTTGCCTCCATCCGAAACTTTGAGACCCAGAATTTTCCCAGTGGCTAGGGGTTTGGAAGGACATCTTAGGAATCTGGAAAATTTGCAAATCTATTTAAAATCTCCAAAGTCTGCCTGGCAGTTGACTGGCCTGGAGCCAGACTTAGTCTTAGGCACATGACTTGGTCCAAGGGACAGGGGCTAGGATCCCCGAGGTCCCCACTTCTGCAAAAGCTATTAGCCACCTCTGGATTCCCCTCCCCTGCTACCTCTCCCCATCCCCCACAGTCTTTGCTGTGTCTTGAAGGTCCTGCTCCATTGGCATCCAGAAAGCTCTGGGAGTGTCTGAAGAGGTCAGGTAGGCAGCAGGATTGGGGGGGGGCAGCAGCTAACCATGGGGGAGGGTGGAGGGACAGCCCTGATATCAAGGGGAATCCTTGCCCTCTTCCTAGCTAATTTTGTTACAATCTTTTATTTTTTTGTGCACAAAGAAGCACAGGCTAGCGGGGGTGAGAAGTAGGGGGCATCGACAAGACATGGGATGGGTTTTCTCCTCCCTGAACTTACCAGGCTACAGATGGCTTCTGGTGTGGGCTGTCACCCCCTCCAGGAAGTCCTCCTCACTGTCCTCTGTTATTGTGCTGGACCCAAAATGGACAACAGTGGAAGTGCTAGCCAGATTGCGGCCAGCCTTGGGAGAGACAGGGGAACGGAGAGAGTGCTCAGGGGCGACGAGCAGGCCAGCCCCTCCTCACTCCAAAAGCATCCTTTGGGAGGAGCAGCAGCCTGGAGGGGCCGCCCTGGGTCTCGCTGGCAGGCAGGACGCTGCTGACGACTGGTCTGGGCCCGGTTCTGGCTCTGGCCTCCTCTCTGTTCTCTCTCTCAAAGTTACTCCCAGAGCAAGCCCAAGTCCCAGATAGGGCAGCGGGGACTGGGACCACAGTCAGCCCCAGCGCTCACACCACTGTGGGCTTTACGTCCCCCCACTACCACCACCACACACTTTGGGGGAAAGGCTGCAGGGCTGATTCTGATTGGCCAAGCTCGGAGAAGGGGGGGGGGGCGGAGGTGGAGCAGGGACGCGTGTGTCTGTTTTCAATTTCAGGGATTTTTTTTCCCCTCTCTCTTTCTTTTCCCCCAAGTTTCTTGTTTTTCTTCCTCCTTTCCCTTTGCACCCTCCCTTCACCGGCTCGCTCAGGATGTGAAGGGATGTTTAGAAATTCCGCTGCCCACGCCAGCCACTGAGTCACTTTATTAGAGTAGCCGGCTCCACTTGCTGATGCCTGTCAAATGGAGCCTCCCTTCACCATGGCACCTAGAGTGTGTGTGTGTGTGTGTGTGTGTGTGTGTGTGTGTGTGTGTTCTCTGTGCCTCAGTTTCTCCATCTGTAAAGGAAGTGCCGGTGATCTGTGTGGGGAACTCAGCGTTCACTCAGTTAACAAGCCCAAGTCCACTGAACATCTGCCCCGTGTGAGGAACTGTACTGGGTGCCGGGACTCTGTAGTAAGAGACCATCTGAGTTGGAGAGACATTCCTAGACAAACAGGTACCCACTAGAGGAGTGGCTGACAACACACCAGAGGAAGACCCAAAGAAGGCTCGGGGTGATCCGGGCCTTAAGGACTGCTGTGGCTGAGTCCTGACTCTTCACCTGGACCTGGAGCTGTCTCCTTTGCTACCTTAAACTTTGGGTCTGATTCCAGTTCATCTCTGCATACAGATGAGTCCGTCATCAAAGGAGTGTCTGACTAAACACTCACTGCAAGATAAGAGCCACTAAGCAGTTGAGAGTGGTAGAGCATGCCTGTGATCCCAGACAGGCACACCAGAGGACCAGTCTTAGCCACATGGGGAGATGCTGTTTTAAAAAAATTTAAAAAAAAAAGTATATTCTTAGATTCCAGAAGCAGAAGCAGAAACTCTTACAGGCAGACCACCCCAGGAATCCAAGCACAATGGGAGCTGAGTTCCCCCTTTCAAGCTGCAGCAACAGCAACTTCCCAGGAGCCAGTGGGACTTCACCGGACCTGCCCTGCGACATGATGAGCCAGCTCACAGGGTGATGGGAGACAGCCTGCTTTATACACCCCCTCCCCTTGGTCCCTGTTCTAGACTATTCCCCTCTAGCTCTTGTTAGTACCACAGACAGGGCTTAAGAGGACAGTGGCCATCTCTTCCCAGTCTGACCACCCTGGAGATATAAACATGTCTCTTGCTTCACCGTCTCATTTCTGACTAGTGTCCCCAGGCAGCGGCAGCAGAGCCTGGTGGTGTTAGGCTCTGGTGTCGTGTCTCTGGCCTGGGGCTCCTGAAACCCTCCCTAGAAGGGCAGCATCAGTCTTGTTGTCTCCAGAAGGAACAAAGGCCCAGAGGTAAACTGGCACCAAGAGGGAACATGACGTGCCCAAGGTCACCCAGCACATCGCCTCACATGTTCATGCCTACCCCCTTTTAGCATCTTAAAGCCCCTGAGGAAACAGGGAAGGGATTTGCCCTGTTTCATAACAGGGAAACGGAGGCACGTCTGGAACCACACTCCAGGCCAGGTGCCCTGCCCCGCCTCCTGCCTAGCTTAGCTGCTGAGCAAGGTACCAGCTGTGTGTTCTGGTCCATCTCACTGCTCCTCTTCCCCGGAGCCCCTGGCGGCTTCTCTTCCACATTTGTGTCTCTAAAACCCTGGTCTTAGACTCCCAGCCCTCCGAGAACCACTGGGTATTGTTTCAAAAGGACTTGGGGACGTGAGTAGAGCTACCTGCTCCCCCCCCCCCACACTTCCGGGGATGCTGGTCTCCAGGGTTTGCAGAAGGGGTGTCTGAGATCATGCACAACTAAGTTCTGCCCTCTTTCGACCAGACCATGTCTTCTGTGTCCCTCTACCCCACCTCCCTGCCTTTTCTCCAAGGCCTCAGATGAGGGAAATTCCATTATTTATCTTGCTATCACTTCTTGGTGTCATCTCAATCGCAATTGCTCGGCAGAGTGTTGGGCGGGACTGTGTGGAAGAGAGCAGGACTCTGACTAGCCCAGACCATGTAGGGGAATGAGTCTCCAGGAGGAATGTCTGACCTAGGGCTCGGTGTCTACACGGGGTCATGGGGGAGCATGGATGATGCCAAAGGTCACAGGGTCAAGCCTACACAGGATTTCCTGTGCCAAAGACTCCACCAGGAATTGTCAACTGCCTGGGTTTGAGCCCTCCAATCACAAAACAGAGAGAAAGGGAGAGGTGATTTCTCTTGGCTGTGGTCCTCTGGACCCTCAGGCCGATTGCAGTGATCAGAACAGCTTACGGGAAGCAAGGAGGAGTGTCCACTCCATAGTCCCAAAGGAAGTCGGGACACCTGGCCCTGGACTTTCACAGTCATTGGATGGGCCCCTCTCCTTCTGAGCCTCAGTTTCTCAGCTGGGGTCACTTGCACATGGACTCTGGGATGTTTGGCTGCAGGCCCCCCTCGTGGCTGGACACTGACTAGGGAAAGGAGGCTGGTAGGCCCTGGGGCAGGGGACAGCTGGGGGCCAAAGACGCAGCACAGAGGGGAGAGGTGTTGGTGGCAGCTCCCCCGTGGGGGTGGGGGAAGCTGGGGTCTGTTGTTTCCGGCCAGCCCAGCCGGTCCATTGGCCCATCTGGAATCATTTAGCTCTACCACCATTAACCCTTGGTGAGCCCAGGAGCTGTTTCTCCTCCCGCTGATGGTGGGAGGGGGGGGGGAGGCCATGCACAGGAAATATGGAACCACACAGAGTGCCACAGGGCACTTACGAAGGCCTGGATCACGAGGCTAAACTGTCACAACCGAGGGTAGATTTGGCACCCAGCGACGAAAGTTGGGTTCAGAATCCAGCCTCTCTGTTCCAGGCTGGAGGACCTTGAAGGAGTCCCTGGGTTGCCCCAAGCCTCAGTTTCCAGCTCTAGAACACAGGTTAAGTCAGGGCCGAGACCTTGGACTGTTGAGACTGTCTTCGTCCTCCAGGGCAGCATGGTGCCCGTAAGGGTGACAGCAGGGAGGGTGGCTTCTCTGCACTCGCTGCCTCTTCGGCTTTCTGTAGGGATCAGGTGGCACCATCATGCTGGCGTGGCCAGCGTGGCCCTAGCCCCACTGTGGACAGAACAGAGCATGTACATTCACTCCCTGCCCGTACCCTACGAGCTCCTCTGGCCATGGCCAAACCGTAAGGGGAAAGCTGTTAACAGTGGATGAGGTGTCGAGCTCGGAGGGGGCTCTAGGTCTTGAGAGGCACCTCACTTCTCACTCCTACAGTCCAGTGGTATACTCAAGGGGTAAGGGCCTGAGCTCTGCGCCCGAAGTTCCAAACCAACCCAGGTGCTTCTCAGCTGCAGGACTCCCAGAATGCCCCAGTCTTGGAACTTTAAAATAGAGATACAAGTGTCTGCCTCACATGCTATGAGAGGCATGAGTTAAGTCCCCACACAGGCTTGGTGTGAGCCTGAGGCAGAACTGTTAGAGTGCTGCAAAGGATAGCGGACCCTCAGGTATTCCTAGGGACTGCTGTCACGGAGGGGTCCATGATCAGAGCTGGAGGGAGGCCTCTTGCCCACTCATTTTAATCTAGAAGGTCGTGACAGAAGCCGTTCAGGGCAGGCCATATGGTCCTGTAGTGTGGGCACAGATACGACAGCAACAAAGGCCGGGTCTCAACGTCTACACTCACGTGCTGCCTTGGAGAGAGGGTCCAGACGTGTAAGCCCCAACATCTCCCTCACCATCAGAGCAGGAAGCAGCACTCTGGGGTGTGAGCTGAGGGCCCGGAAGGGGAGCCCCCATGGGAGAAGTCCCCTTGGGCCAGCTCAGCCCTCACAAGGCAGGGCCAGCAGCCACCACAGCTGGCTCTCCCACGCTCCTGGAGCTGCCCTAAAGGGCTCCCAGGGCAGGCATCGGGTGTGAGGAAGCAGCACACGTCCCAGACCTTAGTGCGATCCTCTCCAGCGTCAGAAGGGCATCCTCGGCACAAGGCCACAGGACAGGCCCAGAGGACGGGGATGGTGCCTGAGCTGCAGGACCCTCGGCCTCACCCTAGCATCCTTCCTGGCTACACACCGTCAGCAGATAGGTAGATCCTCTCCCTGTTGCTGGAAAGTCAGAGGCTTAGAATAGAACTCATAGCATGGAGACACTTGGAGCAGGCGAGGGGAGCAGGGGGACATGAGTCACCTTCCAGAGATTCTTGGGACTTACTGGGCCAGGCTGTAGCTAGTGAAACAGGCCAGGATGGCGGGAGATTTGGAGTTCAAGACATGTCCATTCACACTTACCCCAGCCCCCTCCCATCTACCCCACCCCACCCCTGTGCCACTGCAGTGCCCCAGGACCACAGTGCACTGTGGTGAACCCTCCTACCACACACAGAACAGCAGCAGGACCCTACTGTTTCTCCCTCGTGGGAGCACTGACTCCTAAGGTCCAGAGGGGACAGAACCTGCTTGAAGGCTCACAACAGGTCTTGGGGGAGGGGGGGACTCTCAGGCTGTCCTGTTTCTCCCATCATGCATCTGCGTGAAGGAAGTTCACTGAGCACCTACTATGTGACCTGCATGCGCGCCTCTCCCCCCCACTCCCCATCCCTCGGAACTCACTAGCAAACATCAAAGAAACAACATTAATAATACTAATTTGTGGTTGGTACAATAAAAGAGATACAGAGAATACTGGGTTGGGCAGATGAGTGTTCTGGTTCGGGTCTCAGAAGCTCCTTTGGGAAGACGTATGTTAATAATTCTGACCTGAGGTTGAAAGGTCACACATGAAGCAAAAAAACGGGAGCAGTGTTTGAAGCAAAGGGAACAACAGCCTTTGCGAAATCTCCGAGGCCAGAAAGATCTTGAAGTGGTCGATCAGAGGAGAGAAAATGGTGATGTTGAGATATATAAGGATGGGGAGGTAGTCGAGGGCCAGCATGAAGGACTCGAAGGCTTCTGGGAGCCTGGCTTTTATCCTGAGGCCAGACAGCCACCGCAGCTTAAGCATGGATGAGACCAGATAGCTGAGGTACAGAGTGGAGTTTGAAGCTAGCCTGGGCTGCTGGGGAGCTTTCAGGCAATGTGAATCAGAGTTGGAACCTCTGGGTTCTGGCGGAGCTCTGACCACTGAGCCTCCTTGCCTACTTTCGTTCCTGGTACATTGCTGGGCACAGGACCCCTTCTGATGAGGACATTCTGTGCTTGCTCTGGGCCCTGGTTCTGGTGTCTCCTTTGGTCCCTGGTGTCTGGGGAAGGAGGCTGGCTGCCTCTGTTTCCCAGAATGGTGATATCAGGCCTCTGTCACCAGAGCCTAGGCAATAAGGGATAATTCCTCTTGTAATGCTACAGAGTGACAGCAGGTGGCAACCTCACCTCTAGACGGGTGGACAGGGCCATCTGAAAGGCAAAAATGATTCCAGGGAACCCTAACAGCCCATACCAAGCTTCACCTCTGCCTCTGAGACACGGACAGCCACCCCCACTTCTGAGGTGAAGGAGGGATCACTGACCTGCCAATGACGCAGAGCAAGGCTGAAGTTTGGCTGGCCTTCCGTCTGCTGTCTAGAGAAGAGCTCCTTGGGCTAGGGCTGGGAACACGGCGGGTCTGGCAGTGGCCCTGGTGCCCACCTGTTTCTCTTCAGCAAACCATTTTCAGCAGAAAACTGAGCCCCAAACCTTTCTGTTCCAGGGCCATAAACCAAGTTATCAGTGAGATCTTTATGAGGCTTTCACCCTGGGCACCCCATCCCATGAGGCCCTGGTGTGAGAGCGGCCTGGAGTGAGAGCTTCCACAGGGAAGAGGGAGGAAGGAGGGCCCAATAAACAGCCACACCCAGAAATATGGAGGCTCTCCAAAGGAAGACGCCGGTTTAGGATAGGCAGGGGCCACGTGCAGTGGTATTGCCATCTGCTGCTACCGGTTCTGATGGGCACATGGGAGACTGGGGCCCAGGGGCTCAAGGTCAGATGGCAGGTCAGAGGTGGGGGTACAGGGGCTACTGTTTCAGATTTGGGTTCTTAAGTAAGGTTACAATAGCTTCAGCTATGGAACTGAGGGAGTCACATCCATGATCTTCTGACGAAGGGGTCCACCTAGGGGCGAGAGTGAGGGGAGCCTAGAGGCTCTTTTGCATGAAGAAGCCTGAGGAGGAAGAGGAAGCAGCAATTTGTTTAAGCAAAATCCAGTGTCAGGGCCCAGGGTTGGGGTTTAGCCCCGGCCTATCGAGGGGGTCCCTTGAAGGAGGGAGTGAGGAATTGAGAAATGCTAGACAGGAAATATAGACGTAGATGAAGAGAGAAGATAGAGACACATGATAGCTTCGGGAGAGGCCCTGGGTCAATACCCAGCAGCTTCGAGTTGATTTCTAATGGGCTTTTTAATACACTAGCAAGGAGAGAGGCAAAAGACCTCCCCCTTTCAAGATCAAAGGGCACTGTACAACCAAGCGTAGACCCTTCCAAATACCTGGGAACCACGCCCCACAGCAAAGCATCTTGTGATTAGGCCTTGAAGCATAAGGCACCTGGTAACCATGCCTTTGCACCCCATTATGCAGCCTTGGAGAGCAACGTAAACTCTAACTCTCTGACCTTGAGCCAAAGCGCAAGCTGGAATCTTTGTGGGCTCCCACAATCCAGCTAACAAGTTGTGGGGTGGGGAGGCTGACACACATTCGGGGTCACTCTCTGTGCTTACCAGTCAACCATCTCTAGAGGGAAGAAAAAAAACTGCCAGATAGGTCATTGACTTGCTGTGTGACTTCGGGAAGGTGACTTGACCTCTCTGAATCCATATGTTAATCTGAAAAAGAAAGCAGGGATAACTATGGCCTCTATTTCTCTGGGCAGTGGTGAGGGTGGGTGGAAGTGATGTATGCTTGGCTCAGGAAGGGTGGTACATCTCAGGAGTGCCTAAGGGATGACCACTTGGGGTCCCCTGACTCTTCTCTTCCCTGCTACTCTGACCTACTCAAAACTACTGCCAAATGCTGGCTATGCCTCAGCCACTCTGGATCCCTGTCCAACTTCTCTCTCCAGGTGTGAGGGGTAGGGTGAGGCTCCCCGATGGCCCCTGCTCCTCACTCAAGACTGGGTTATCAGTTCTAGGGCAATATGCTTTCCCTAAATCCATGGGCCCTCTGTTCATACTGACCCTTGGATTACAGTACCCTACTCACCAGCCCCCCCCCCACCACCATGTGTCACCTCATTCTGCAGGAATCCTCCAGCCTCCTGCTTCTGACCAGAACCAAGATGTAACATCCCCTTCACTGTGAACATTTATTTCACACCCGGCCCCCCAGCCCTGGAGGCACCCTAAGGCAGGGGGCCTCATTCCTTGCTGAGCATGGTGCCAGCACAGGTGTGTAGATCAGTCTGTACCTGGCAAATGGGTGAATACAGGAACAAATGAATCTCTAATCTCAACTGAAAAGCCTCTTGACTGGGTGTGAACTAGACTACTTGGGGTTAGAGGCCACAAATCCTCTGCCCTCCCCAGAATGAGATCCCTCGCTGGAGATGTCCAGTGATCCCTTGCACACACCCCTTGGTGGTAAACTCACTCCCTGTAACCCCTACTTCATGCTTACCTATAATGAGACAGGTTGCTCACTCTGGACAGGTGGGTCAGACTCCATACCTGCAGCTTTCCCGCCCTCAGGTCCCCACCCTCCCTGCCAGGCCTTCCTTCACTTCCCACAATAGGAGCAGCCCTAGTCATCCCAGATGAGAGAAATTCCACCCTCCTGGGCTTCATCTTTCGCCCCTGTGTATCTATCTCCTGGTTGGGCTCTCAGTGGAACCCAGACACCAGGTGTCTTCTAACCTGGGGCTATGGTGCCCCCCCTGCTGAGACAGCTGTGAACCAGCGCCACTGTGCCGTACACTCAGCCTCGTTCTGAAGCATGAACTGGAGTTTTGCCTTTTCCTCTCTGGGCCTCCCTGCTTCCATCCATTCAATGGGCAGCTCCCCCTGAGCAGGCTTACTGCTGTGTGTAAGTGTGATTCTGATCAGGGACACCTTCTTGGGCAGGTCACCTGTACAGTCACACAGGGTTCAGCTTCAAAGGAACCTCGTGCTTGGCTGAATCCCACCACCATGAGATTCCAGGTAATTTCTGAACAACAGACCCGGCATCTTCATTTTGCACTGTGTCCTCCTAGCAAATTACAGTGCGACCGTGGCTCACCTGCCTGTCTTGAGGTGATGCCCACTGGCCCTGTAAAGAGAAAGAAAGCTGAACAGTTATAACGTGGTTCTGCCTTCCTTTGAGGGTCCACACACATCCTGTACATCTCATGGTACTGGAACCGGAGAGGTCAAATCTCAGAGGATTCTTTTGCACAGTTCCCTCCCTGGCCCTGAGCGCCATGTGGAGGGTCTTCATCTACTCTAGCCTTCCTGACCCAAAAACATCTCCTTCCCCAACTCCTCAGCCATGACCCAACCCCCCACACACACACCCACCCCACAGTCTCAACTATCCCCTCTGCTGTTCAAGCAGCTGTGGAGTGTCTGCCTGTCTTCGATGGAGTAGGAAAGAACACACAGACATTTAAAATGCCAGCATCGGTAACCAATGAGGATTCATCAAGCCAACTGCAAAAACACATTCCGCCCCTCCGTCAGTTGGAGTACGTTGAATATAAACTACATTAGATAATAAATGCTCAGGAATTTGTCCATGTATTTTAGAAACGACATGAAGCCAGAAATGTGTTTTGAAAGGCTTTAGAAAAAGGCAGTAGATAGGGTTTGTAAAAAAGGCGATAGAAACCTGATAATTACAGAAGCTGCACGGTGGTGGGTTCATGATGCGACTGTTTTTGTGTTTATTTGAAGCATCTCGGCAGCAAGAACAATACACGGAAAGGTAAGGAGCCATGGAGAGTTTGCGAAGTTTCCCAAGGTGTCCTCAAGAAGACCGCCCCCCCCCACACACCTTTGAGAAATTTCTCTGTGGAGTCAACAAGGGGAAACACTCAGGAGCTTGCAGACTGGCTATCTGCATATGCACATTTCCCACGGCTTTCATCTGGGACCCGAGGGGTCGTGACCCTTGCCCCACCCCAAGACGCCCTCTACCTTACAGACAGAACCCCATTTGAAGTCAGCCTGTCAGCCTTGCTCTCCCCCTCACCTCAAGCTGGTGGTCACTGCTGACAGCACCACCGTGTGCTCCGTGAGGCTGGCCTAGGGTCGTCCCTCCCCACTCGGAGCCAGTTTCTCCACCTGTAACCCCGGGAGTCGGTGGTGGGGAGGTCCCCGCGACCACCGAAGGAGGAGTCGGAACAAGAAGCAGTGCCTGGACCCTCACCCAGGCCGCGCCCTCTGGGTCCCCAGCCCCCAGGCCCATCCACCTCCTGCTTAGGGCGGCAATTTGTCTCCTTTTGAACCCCTTCGCCCGACGGGCTTCCCCCTTTGATTCGCGGCCCCGAGGCTTCCCCCCGCTTTGAAATGCAAAGCCGCCCGGCTGGGGCCGCGGACGGCCCGCGGCTATAAAAGGCCGGGGTGGGGCGGGCGCGGCGGCGGCCGCGGGTCCAGGTGAGCAGTCGCTGGTCGTCGGGGCGGCCGGCCGGCGCGGCGGCTCCAGGGCCCAGCATGCGCGGGGGACCCTGCGGTCACCATGTACGTGGGCTATGTGCTGGACAAGGACTCCCCCATGTACCCAGGCCCCGCCAGGCCCTCCAGCCTCGGCCTGGGCCCTCCGACCTACGCGCCCCCCGGCCCGGCGCCCGCACCCCCGCAGTACCCCGACTTCGCGGGTTACACGCACGTGGAGCCCGCACCGGCGCCCGCGCCCCCTCCGACCTGGCCCGCGCCCTTCCCTGCGCCCAAGGACGACTGGGCAGCTGCCTATGGCCCGGGCCCCGCGGCCCCCGCCGCCAGCCCGGCCCCGCTGGCCTTCGGGCCCCCTCCGGACTTTAGCCCGGTGCCCGCGCCTCCCGGGCCTAGTCCCGGCCTCCTGGCGCAGTCCCTCGGCCCGCCGGGCGCACCGTCCTCGCCAGGAGCGCAGAGGCGGACACCCTACGAATGGATGCGGCGCAACGTGGCGACCGCAGGCGGCGGTGGCAGCGGTAAGGACCCTTCTCCCGCCAGGGCCTCCAGACGGGTTCCTGGCCCTGGCAGGTGCCCGGCGAGGCCCAGGCCGCCCTCTCTTTGACCTCTTGTCCCGGCCTTGACTGACTTCCCAAGAGTGTGGCCCACTACCACTCCTGCCCTGGGGAGTCATTTGTTTGGCCCGTCTTTAATCTGGGGGCTTGGAGAGCTTTGAGTCGGCCAACTGAATTCTTCTGTATAGCTGGGGGAAGCTGCAACTCCGTGAATAGGGGACATGGGTCTGTTTAAGTGGCAAGGCCAGAATTGGAAGGCCAGAGGCCAAGTCTCCGCAGCAGCACTGGCACGGGTGATCCTCCGCAACACACCACACACACACACACACACACACACACACACACACACACACACACACACAAGCACCTTTCCGCTGCGGGAATGTGCACAGGTCGCTTCCTCTCTCCAAGACCAACTGGCTCCCTATCCCACAGCGAAGAGATAGGATCCGATCCTTTGGTTGACAAAACTCCCTTTGGTTGCCTTGGTACAGGGGTCTCTACCTAGCCTCCCCAGGACTCTTCCTGAACTCTTGACCCCGGGGGAGGGCCAGTAGGAGCAGTTGGGAAGGTGGCTGCTGTTTGGCTCCTTAGCCTGTGAAGCTCCTGCCCCTAGGCAGGCCTCTCTGATCCACGCTCTTCAAAGGCAGGGGAGGGGGCTGGACAAAGGCTCAGCTTAATGAGGGACAGCCTGACCTTTATGGGTCCCCCCCCCACCTTTGTCATGTAACTCGGCTTTGCTTTAGCTCAGTAGTGACTCCTGTTGGCAGGAAAGTGAGCAGGATACCTCATTGTCCAGATTGTGTTTGGCCTGTCCTGACAAAGGCCACCTGGCCTGGAGGGCGGGAAGCTGGCCTGCCTACTCTTTGATGTTTAGTCCCTCCTTCCCTTCCCCCAGCTGGGAGCAGGCCTGGAACTTCCTCTTCCAGCTCTTCCTTCGCTCCGCTTATCCCACACACCCATCTCTGCCCCTGGGCAGCTGCTGGGAGGGTTTGATCAGTAGCTACAGGCCCAGGTTGTAGCCACACTCCTTAGAAGTCCCAGGGACACAGACGCTCCTGTCTGACTCCAGGGATGTTTGGAGGGCAAAGCTGGGCCACTTACTTCTGTGCCTTGAGTAATAGCACCTAATACTGTGGGACTCCCATAAGACATTGCTGGGGGTGCTGTCTTCCGCATGTGAAGAAACTGTGCTACAAAGATGGAAAATACCGGCCCAAGGCCTCAGCCAGGAACTCACTGGTGGGGCATACTGAACGCCATACCTGTGTCCTAATCCTCTGTGCAACCGATTCCCTCGTTTTATGATCAATGAAACAAGGAACAGGGAAAGGTAACTTGGTGATATATATACCCTGCTTCAGGCTTCAAAACTAGAGTTGGAAAAGCTGATGGGGAAGAAAATGTACCATCCTTGGGTAGACGGATGTGAGTGTGTTTGTGTGTGGAGGCCCTCTGAAGCCTTCCTTGGTCATGAGTGTAGGGAAGAGCGTCACACTGAGTGATGGGAGAGTGCCCTCTCAGCATCCTGACGTCTGGTTATGGAAGTCCAGGAAGGAAGGCACATCTCTAATCTTCCACGAGCCACTTCCTGTTGGTCAGGTGGCTCTGTAGAGGGATGAGGAGGTTCCCCTCAGGTAGAGCCTTGGAGCAAGACCATCCATTGTGAAGCAGTATGAGCAGGAAGGAGCAGGCAGCTGAGGTAGTGAATGAATGGAGAGAGTCTGCCAGCTGGGGGGAGGTCACATAAACCTTTGGGCATGAACTTCCAAGCCCATCTCTACTTCCAGACAGCTGTCACTTATGGATCATTTCCTGCATGCAGACAGGGCAGTGGATATCCAAAGGCAACAGGGTTTTTCTCTTAGCTCTAAGAGTAGAGGGCAGCACTTCAGGCTTGGGTTCTGGGGTCTCCAGGAAGGGACTTCTCGGGCCCAGATGCTGGAGTCTGGGCCTTCCAGTCTGCTCAAGCCACAGGACTCTCACTAATGCTCTAGAAATTGGGCCTAGTGGGGGTGGGTGGTGGGAGGAGTCTAGACTCTCCTTTAGGGAGGAGCCCTCCCCTCCCCCTCCCCCCCCTCCCCTCCCCCTCTTTGGCTCAGTTTCTCCCTCTGGGCACACTGAAGGCACAGGTTTCCAGAGGGGGCTCTTGTGTGATGTTGTTGTCTGAGGGAACTTCACTGTGTGCCCCATCCTCCAGTGTCCAGCGACACTGGACACATGGTCTTCAGCCTGCCACCTTTCTTCCTTCTTTCTGAGCTGCTGACAATCTAGAATGTCTGCCTTGGACAGTTAAAGAGCAGATATATTGATGAGGAAAGTGAGGACCAGAGGCTATAAGGAATGTTCCAGATACAGATGAGTCCGTTTAATTTTTTTTTTTTTTTTTTAAATTTGGTTTCCCATCCTCTTTAGGATGAACAGCACGCTCCTTCCTCGGGTCTGTGAGACTCTATAGCACCCATGCTTGCTTCCCTCTCACCTCTGGACCTCACCCCAGGCCACTCCCCTTGGCCACTGTGCTCCAGCACCCAGCCCTCTTTCAACTCCTCAGGCCCGCCAAGTTCAGGTCTTGTGTACACATTCTTTCCCTTCCCTCCGACTCTTTGCATGCCTGGCTCCTGCTCACCCTCAGTCCGTAGCTGAATGAGAGGCCCTTTGTGATTCTCAAATTAGACTTCCCACCTCAATCCTTTGATGACTTCTATTGGTGTCCTTTAAAACCGTGACAAATTCCAATTTGTTCCTCTACTTCCATGTATGTTTACATGTTCTGTCCCCAAAAGGTCCGGAGCCATGTCTGTCTGACCCCAAATTGCTTGGGGGGCACCAGCTCCGTGCCTGGCATCAGTATATGCTCAATGCACCTAGTTGGACAGATGAGCTGGAAAGCTGAAGGGGTAAGAGGCATATCAGGAGACCAGGGGAGGGGAAAGATTCAGCTTCCACAAGTTTCTAGGGTCCCTCCCTGTGGGTTAGACCCGTGACTGTCTAGGCAGCATTTCAGGCTAGTGGTTGAAACTTGGCTGCCCTCCCCACACTCGGTCAGTGCTCCTGACTACGCAGTGGGAGTAGCCGAGGCCAGATTGTGATTTGATTTGGTTTTATTCTAAGAAAGGGTGCTGGGCATAGGAGAGGAGGCAGGGCGGGCTTCAGCTAGGCTGCAATACATGTACAAAGTGTTAGCTGGTTCTGAGGGAGCCGTGCCGCTTCTGAAGCCAAGGTGCAAATGATTGCAGGGGCCTCTGTCGTCTGCCTTGACGTTTGTTTAAAAGTGAGTCTCTTCTGTCAGGAGGTTCTAAGTGTCCTTCACCTGAGGCCCAGTCTGACACGTGTGACTGAACACTGATTTACAGGGCTGGAAGAGGTCTGCCCAGATGATGGGGTTGTTGTGATGGGCTTTAGAACCTGTCTAACCCCCTCAGCTTCAGACGGGGAAAACGAGACACACAAAAGGATGAACACTTCCCCCCTGTCCCTTACTCCACAGCCACTAACCTGGACTCTCACCTCTGACCTTTCATGCATGCTCCACCCATCTGCCAGACCTCCCTTACCAAGGTATATCACGGTTTAAGAGCCACCCCTGGGCCCCCATTTCTGGATGCCCCAATTCTGAGGCATCTAGAGCCCTGCTGAGAACTGATCCTAACTCACTGTTGAAGACACTCTCCTGGTAGTTTGCTTAGAAGCCCAGGGACACCGGGCGGTGGTGGCGCACGCCTTTAATCCCAGCACTTGGGAGGCAGAGCCAGGCGATCTCTGTGAGTTTGGCCAGCCTGGTTTACCAAGTGAGTTCCAGGAAAAGGTCAAAGCTACACACAGAAACCCTGTCTCGGAAAAAAAAGAGAGAGAGAGAGAAGAAGCAG
This sequence comes from Onychomys torridus, assembly GCF_903995425.1. Lineage (NCBI taxonomy): Eukaryota > Metazoa > Chordata > Mammalia > Rodentia > Cricetidae > Onychomys > Onychomys torridus. Next base: position 49,358,585 of record NC_050455.1, on the reverse strand, counting down.
CCCAGGGACTTATTGGAGACGGTTAGAAGTCGAAGCTTGGGAGACTTACCTCTGGGGTTGCATCTCTCTTAGATGCCACCTAGCCAGAGGCACATTAACTTGGATCATTTCTCTGCTCTCTTTCTTCCTTTCTGTCAAGAATTGTATTTATTAGCATGGGGAGGCGGTGTATGCCACAACCCGTGTGGAGTCCAGAGGACAGCCGTGTGCAGTCGGTTCTCTCTTCCACCTTTACGTAGGCCCTAGGACCCAAACTCGGGTTGTCAGGCTTCAGTGTCGCTGTCATCCTCTGAGCCTTTTCACCAGCCCCTAACTTGCAAAATTTCTTAAAGCCACGGTGTTTCCACAGCCCGGCACTGGGCAGATGGCCAATCGATACTCAGTGCCAACTTCTTGGCAGGTGCAAGCAGGCCGAAGCCTCACACTTTCTGCACCTACACCCTGGGCCCTTTATCTGCTCTGCCCTCTCTTGCCTCTCCTGCATCATTACCAGTTCAAATGCTGTGCCTTCTCCAAGGCCACCTCCTCCAGGAAACCCTCCTTGATTCTCCCCCTCCAAGTGCAGCACTGGAAGTGAAGGGCGGTTATAGCCTCCTGACAGCCTTAGCAGTGTCCATTATGACTGCTTCTGTCCGATTGCTTGTTTCGGCCATTTCCTATCTAATCCCGTCAAGGACCAGTCCTAGTTAACCCCTCCTGCCCTGGCTTGCCCATAGTAGGGGTTCATCTCATAGTCTATGCAAAGAGCTCCTTTTGGATTACTGTACTTAGGTCTCATAACTATCCCGAGAGATGAAAGGGTCTATTATTGGACACATTTTACAGATCAAATTGAACAGGCTTAGGGAGGCCATGTGGTCTGGACAAGCTCACACAGCTAGGGTATGGCAGCCTACGGTGCTAGCCAGGATGCACAGCCTGCCAAGGGCCTGTCAAACAAAGCAACATTCTCTGGCCCATGATCTCTCCTCTGCTGTGTGCCCTCCAGCCAGTGCCCATCCAGGTGAGGAGAAAGAGCCCACCAGGGAGGAGCTGGGTGAGGTGGGAGGGAAGGAGAAAGGGAGAGGAAGAGGGAGCAGGAAGACTGCTTCTTTAAAGCTGGCTTTCCCTGCAGCAGACCGAAGCCACACCTGACACCTCGGCTCTCAGATGTAGCTGGGAATGACCTAGTTAGAAAGTGGCTGGAGATTTTTGTGTTGTGGAACGTGTCCCCTTCCCCCAGCAGATCTGGTGCTTAGAGCCTCGGGAGTCGTTGTGAGGTCCAGACAGCTTTGTTAACATCAGGGACCAGCCTTTGTGAAGGACGTCCTCTCCCTGTACAGGCCTCTCAGGATGAGCCACCATAACATCTGGAGTCAGGGTCCCCGCCATGTTTTGCTACCCTTCCTCTACATCTCCCTCGCCGTTTATCTGTGCTTGAGAGGAGAAGCCAGTGCTTGCCACTTGGTGCTTGCCACCCTGAGACCTGCCTGGGCTCTGAAAATCAAACCCAGACCCCTCAGCCAGAGGTTCTATTAGTCCTCCAGTCACAGCTAATGCCTCCCTTCCTGTCATCCATTCTTCCCTTCGTCCATCCTTCCAGGAAGGCAGGCAACAGTATTCTCTTCTGTTGGCTGACCCTAGAGTGATAGACTTCTTGATTGACCTTGAGGCTGAGCTAAGATAAGGACACAGTCGCCACAGGCAGGAGGCGCTGCTTTGGAGGCTGAGCTATCAGCTGAAGGGATGGAGTTATGCCCTGGACTGAGGGTCCTTGTAGAATAACTTTGGGAGAATGAGAATGGGTGGCAGGACCTGCAGCTAGTGTGAACAGTGTAGTTAGTGAGCTAGGCAGCTTGGCTCCTGGTCCCTGGTGGGCAGAGAACCAGTGGTGGTGGGTGTCTCATAGAATTTCCTGTCACTGTGGAAATGCACCAGATCTGGACTCCAGCGGCCAGCCAACAGTGCACACAGCAGTTGAGCACTTGAAATCTGGTTAATGTGGCACAGAAAACAAATAAAGACGAAAGGGCTCTCTAGTGGTTTACCTGGGGACATATCACTAGCCCATGGCCAACAGGTGAAGACTTTCAGGGCCACCTAACTTTTTACAAATGATTCTATGATTTTATGTGTATGAATGTTTTGCCTGTGTTTATGTCTATACCCCCATGTGTGTGCCTGGTGTGCCTGTGGAGACCAGAAGAGGGCATCAGATTCCCTGGAACTGGAGTTACAGATGGTTGGGAGCCACCATGTGGGTGCTGGGAATCGAACCCAGCCCTCGGGAGGAGTAGCCGATGCTCTCAACTTCTGAGCCATCTCTTTAGCCCAAGACTCTACAGTTCCTTTTTGCCGCCTCACAAACCCAGGGCTGGTTGTGGGCCTCAAGGAAGATAGTGATGCACAGGTGTCTTCAGAGCCACAGGGTGTAGCTGTCATAGGCGACTCTGACTAGGAAGAAGGGCTGGTGCAGGAGAGCCTTCCCCTCGGCTACTGATTTCCTCACACAGCTTCCTCAGAGTTGGCTGTGCTTAGCCCAACCCTGCCCACTTCATCCTTCCTCCAGGGCCCGAGTGAGGAGCCCTAACATAATAGTCTGTAGTTACCCCTCAGCCTCAAGGATGAATTGTGGGCTCAGAGGGAAGCCCCATGACTCCAGAATGGCCTCCGTTATCCTAAGGATGCGCAGGGTTTCTGTTACTGCCGCAGAGACCCTGCCTCAGGTGAGACAGTTAGGGAAACAGGCCCAAATTGAGACTTCATGGCAACTGATGGCCTAATCAGATCTCCGCACTCCAGGGTGTTCTTTGACATGTGACTTCCCATCAGGCAACATTCCTCCTGTTCCCAAGGGAGCACGCCAGCATCCGCTTCTGCAAATAGTTCAGTTCTGCTTTTTTGGATCCGTAGCCCTTTGCCCTTTACACACTGTTTTCACATCTATTTGGTGTGCTGGGCAGGGAGGGGACCGAGGAAATCTGTGGTCCTTCCATTAAGGAGGTAGACTGAGCCACCTTCCAGCTCTCTGCCCTGGTACTAGGTTTAGATCCTTAGAGTGCTCCCACACAGGGATGCTCATACCCTGTCACTTTTTACCAGCCCTCTTGTGTTAATCTGGTCTTATATTAGAGTTATTTGTATGCTCAGCATACTTGGAATTCTTTCTTCTCACGCATCTTTTCTATACAAAAGATGCTCATCCTGGTATTGTCTCTTTTTAAAGGACACAGCAGTGTCTAGCTCTTTCATAGTAGATGGGGATGTGGAGGCACACAATGGAGAAAGGGTCCTACCAAGCAAGAGTCAGGGGCATTGCTAACACAAATCACCCAAGCCCGAACCTGTGCTTTGGTGTTCCGCAGGGCCTGGGAAAGGTATTGGCTGATGGTGCCCAGATGCCTGGGCTGGCAAGGAAGCTGCTCCTCCAAATACCTTTGGACCCCCTCTATCTTTCTTTCCTTCTTTTCTGTTCCTTGGCTCTGTGGCTGTCCTCATCACATGACTCAGTGACCTTTCTGGGCCTATTCTCTCATCTCCATCTTGAAGAGGAATCCAATGTCTTCCTTCCCCTAAGCATCCTCCAGCAGGCGCCACTGACATAGGCAGGCAGGCGATTGCCCCCTGCTCTACTGGGCTGGAGGGTGTGTGGGTGTGCTCTCCCTATGCGTGTACTGGATGGTGGGTGAGCACTACCCCCTCACTGCTCACCCACTACCCGGTGAATTGCCCAGAACTTAAGAACCTATAGTCTGGAGTTATAGTTCTGGGTTCCATACCTTGGTGCTGACACCCACCCCTCATTAGGAGAGACTGAGGCCCACAGATGAGGAACTTGTTTAAAAACACTCCAGCTGGAGCTTGTTAAAGGTGAGAGGGCTGAGGTGTAGCTGAGAGGCAGAGCTGGCCTGATCCTCAGTACCGCTCTCACCCACACCCCAAAAAAAGGTAGGGAGGTGGAGACCCAGACCTGAGTAGAACCTAACAATAGGTTTTTGTTGGTTTGGTTTTTTGTTTTTTCGAGACAGGGTTTCTCTGTGTAGTTTTGCGCCTTTCCTGGAACTCGCTCTGTAGCCCAGGCTGGCCTTGAACTCACAGAGATCCTCCTGCCTCTGCCTCCCGAGTGCTGGGATTAAAGGTGTGCGCCACCACTACCCGGCAACAATAGGTATTTTTAACAAAATCCAATACACACATGTGTTTGCCTCTGTGTGTGTGTGTGTGTGTGTGTGTGTGTGTGTGTGTGCGCGCGCACATGCTGGGTGCAGATGGAATCTTAATGTACATCCCTTTGAGGTACCCCAGCAGTGAGAGATCAGAGAGGGTCTGGGGCTAGACTTGAGGCCCAAATCTTGATAGTCATTTAGTCAGCCCTAGGAGCCACAGGCCCAGAAGCAAGTCTGACCCAGAGATCACTTGATTTTCTGGGAGTCACTCTGTCTTGGAGCAGAAGCCAAGTCCTCCTTGTCTGTCCTGGGCTGGATGAGGGCCCCAGTACAGGCCACCACAACTCTGTCCTTGTCTTCCAGCTGGCCAGGCCTGGTGTCTAGACTCTGAAACTGGGAAATCAGCCTTAGAGTTCTTTCAGCAATAATAACAAACACAGTCTAAGAATCAACAAACATTGGGAGCCTCCTGCTTTCAAGTTGGAAGGGACCTTACAAATGCAATATACCGAAAGGACACAGCCCCATTTCCTGGCATCCCTACAGGGGGCTACCCCAACACTAGTGGCAAAGACTCTGTCCCTCTCTGTGTGTACCTGCTATGCCCCAGGTATTGTACAAGGAGGCCTCTTCATCCCATGTGAAACCCTGTACCTCTCAAACCTGGAGGACTGAAAAACCATCCACTGTGTGATGGGTTCTGGACTCTCAACCTCTCTCTCTCTCTCTCTCACTCTCTCTCTTTCCTTCCTTCCTTCCTTCTTTCTTCCCTTTTTTGTTTTGTTTTTGTTTGTTTGGTTGGTTGGTTTGAGATAGGATCTCTCTGTGTAGCCTTGGCTGTCCTGGAACTCACTCTGTAGACCAGGCTGGCCTTGAACCCAGGGATTCACCTGCCTTTCCCTCCCAATTCAAGGGAATAAAGGTTTGTGCCTCCAAGCCTGGCTCTAGTATGTTTCTGAGGACAAATAGGCCTGGCTTTTTAAATGTGTTTAATTACATTTGTTTATCTGGGCCTTGTGGGTTCTAGGTATGGAATTCAGGCCATCAGGCTTGGCAGTAAGCACCTTACCTTCCCTGAACCATCCATCTCCCCGGTCCTGGACAGTCTCAAATCCCATCATTTGGTATATAAGCCTCACTGAGCCTGTTTCTTGTATGTAAAAATGGCATACATAGCCAGGTGTGGTGGTGCACTCCTTTAATCCCAGCACTCTGGAAGCACAGGCAGGCAGATTTCTGAGAGTTCAAGGCCAGCCTGGTCTACAAATCGAGTTCCAGGACAACCAGGGCTATTACACAGAAAAACCCTGTCTGGGGAAGAGGACAATAAAAGGAGATACGTTATACTATCCCACAGGTTGTTCAGTCACATACATAAACAAACTGCTTGGCCCATGGCCATGGTGGCTATCCTTAATGGTTATCTCCATATTACAAATATGGGACCCAGAGAGGTAGGGAGATGATCCCTAGCCACCCTGGCATGTAGGTGGCCTGCACATCCCTAGAGGTCTGCTTGTTCAAACAACCACATACGGGCAACACCTGGAGAGCTAGCCAGGTACTAGACCCCAGGAGCAGTGTCAGCCCCACCCACTCCGAATTTGGGGACCAGGATTTTCTGGACAGCTCACTCAGAGTACTGAGGTTAAGGGCCAGGCACTGGGAGCCATCTGCCTGTGGCTTCCCTGGACCTTAAATTGCTCATGCTTCAGAGATGTGGAGTCCCAGTCATGCCTCCCACGGCAGCCTGTGCTACAGGAATGAGACATTCTGCACAGGACAGCACCAGAGCAGAGGGCGAGCCTGCCACTCAGGTGAGTGAGCCGAGGCTCTTCCCACCGTGCTCAGCCCTGAAAGTCTGCACCCCTTACCCATTCTCACTGGCATCTTGCCCAGAAGTTACTCATTCTGTGTCTGGGAGTGGCCGGCCCCTCATCGGACACCTGTTCCCGGAGCCTGGACTTCCCCCTTAACCCCAGTGTCCCAGAGATCTGTAAATCATTCACCTTGCCCTCCTCCCTGCCCTGTTCCTCTTAGGCACCACATTGCCCTTCCTCTCGGGGTTCGGGGTGGGGGTGGGGGTGGGCACAGGTGTGCACAAAAGGTTAACAGGGAAGATACAGGCTTGAGTTCTGTCCAGAGCTGCCACTGGAACCCGGGGCTCCTGACTGTCACTGAAAACACAGTTTCTGAGGATGGGGAGGGGCTCACAAGGCCCCACCCCTGGCTGAGGAGCTATTGGCACTTGATGTTGGCTGGGGAAAGGAGAGTCATTTTTCTTTGGTGTGGCCACTGGTAGGTTGCCCGTGCTCCGGCGGATGAACCCCCCCCCCCCCCCCCCGCACATTCAAACAGCACCAAGTGGATTCTGGGTTAGAGGGGAAGGAAGATGAAGAGCAGGGAGGGGGGCAGATGAAGTTGAGAAGGAGAAGAGAGCACCTAGGGGAGCTGGAGGAGGACATAGGGGTGGATACGGCCAAAATCCATTATAGATGTATGAAATTCTCAAAGTATAAATAAAGCTAATTTTTAAAAAGTAGAGTTCAGGGCTGGGCATGTAGCTCAATGGCGTGCTGTGTTAGCATGCACAAAACCCTGGGTTCACTTCTCAGCGCTGCATAATCCAGATGCTGTGTGCACCTGTAATCCTAGTACGTGGAGGTGGAAATGGAAGATAAGGAGCTGAGAGTCATCCTCAGCTTCTGCATCCCGGGTTCAAGGCTAGCTTGGGCCAGAGACCCAATCTTTAAAATAAATAATAAAATTTTAAAATTATGAAAAACCCAGGTGTGGTGATGCAGGCCTGTAACCTTACCCACTAGGGGCTGAGGCAGGAAGCTTACAACTTCAAAAATTGCCTGAGCTACAAAGTGAATGCGGGGTTCGCCTAAGAAACTCTATCTCAGAGTTTAACCAGTACAAAAAGGGCTGAGGGGATATGTCCTCAGGGTCGAGTCCTTGTCTATGACGGATGAAGCCCTGGAGTCAACCTCCAGTGACATGCACACACGCATGTGAACACACACACAGATAATGCACTGGCCATCCGGACACAGTAAAACTTGAAGCCCTCCAAAACCACTCCCCTTTCTGTGGCTTCTCACCTCCAGCTGCCTTCCTGGAGGAGGTAGCTTCTGTGTTTGGGCTCCACCTTATTTTTTTGAAGCAGGGTTTCTCGCTGAATCCAGAGCTCACCACCATTTCAGCTAGACTGACTGGCCAGTGAGACCCCCCAGGGATTCTCTAGTCTCCACCCTCTACCCCTAAAAGTGGGATTACAGGGGAGGGAGCCGCCATAACTGTCTTTTACATGGGTTCCGGGGATCTGAACTCAGTTCCTCCTGCTTGTGTAGCAATCAATTCCCACACACACACACTGGGCCATCTCCCCAGCCTGATAGCAGGCTTTTCCTATAGTATCCCATGTCCTGCTCCCTTACACACGTCTTAACAGTTGCTTAGTGCTCCTCTCCATGGGCCTTCCATATCCTAGTTCACCAGATCCCTACTCATAGACATGGACATTGTTTTAGTCTTGTGCTATCAGTGACATTCACTGCTGTGGACAGTTCTCTGTGAGGTTATTTCCTGGGAGTAGAACTTATGGCCCAAAGCTCTGCGCATGTAAAGCCAGGCTACATGATGCTCAGTTGGCTCCTAGGAAGGTGCTCCAGTTAGTGCTCACTCTGGACCATGTGTGGGAGTCCCTAGTTTCTGGGCCACACAGGGACTCGAAAATTTTGTTCATGGTCGGATGTTTTCTTAGCAATCAATCTGTGCTCTTTAGGCAGCTGGGGCTAGATAGAAGTTAGCTGGTATGTTCCTAATCCTATCAACCCCTCTCCAGGGCTATGGACTAGGGTTCCACTGACCCTGGCAGGGCCAGGGGTGCTGCAGTGCATCCAACACCCTGTCCCTGTCTGGTCCCCAATGTGGAGATCATGGTTCACATCATCACTAGGCTGATGGCCTCAGTGAGGGCAGCTTCCTGTGCCCTGGCTCCCAGCTGTAAATGACTGTTGTGGCCCCTACTGCTCACCACAAGGGGACAGGGGCAGGGAGTGGGGGAGAGACAGCGAAGGTGAGCGAGCAAGGTACTGAGAGAACAGCTGCCTTCATGACTGGGCCTGGGCTCTCGCAAGCAGAGCCCCATCTGCTGCTCAGCCTCGCCTCTTGGAGACAGTTAGGAGTATTCTTAGCATCTGAAAGTCCCATCCCGAGCGAGGCTTTCCAGTCTGCCCTTGCCGTGGTCTGACCCTCCTCTATTCCAGGGAATGGACACAGAGGCGTGGTCTGCTCTGTGAGTTTCTAGTGCCAACACTTAGGGTATTGGGCAGCTCAGTGGTACCTAAAGATGGTGAGGTGGGGAGTTGTGAGTCGGAGGCAGCGGAGAAGACTCTAGACTAGAGGACATGGCATTAGCGTATGTGTGCCCACTTGTCTCCTTTGTCCCTGACTCTGCAGGGAGACTGGACTAAATCTAGCAGGAGTATCCAACCTTTGACATTATTTCATTAAGTGGTAATCCAAAGATGTGTAGGCCTGCGTTCATAGATATTGGGGAACACTTGTGGCCCACAGCTGCAATTGGACATGCCTGGAAGAATTCACAGGCCTCTTGTTTAGATCTCCAACTGCCACATGACTACCTTAAACCATGGTCTCTTCATCTGAAGCTGGCAGGGGACAGAAATCCCAGGATTCCTTCTGACTCTAGCTAGTGATCCCAGTGGGCTATGGGTTCAGAGCCCAGCTAGGCTGTGGTGGTAGTAGCCTCAGGCAGAGCTGTTTCTGAGCCAAGATTGACTTTTCTAGGTCAAGGAGGAGCCCCATCTGGAGCCAAGGCCTCAGCAGCCTCTCCGTCAGCCCCTCCTCTAACCCTGCCTGGCACAGGATGGCAGACTGTCCTGTGCTGTGTCTCTGCTGTCAGGTGGTACTGTGAGTTTAGTGCATATGGAAGTGGCCAGTGTGGTTCCGCTGCTCCAGCAGAAAAGCCAGGGAGAAGCCGCCTAGGAACAGCTGTTGTCTCCCATTCCCCCACAGAACCACTTGGCTGGAGAAGAGCCCGGGTCTGTCCTGCCAAGTTGTGTGGGATGGATGGGTGGAGGCGGGCCAGATGCAGGTCTTTAGTGCAAGGGCATGGGGGGACAGGCTTAGCCAAGGCACAGAGCAGGGTGGCAAAGGCCAGGCTGTTTGTGGGCACGTGGGTGGCAGGGGAGATCCAGGGTTATCCCAGGATTGGTCGTGCCCTGGTGTGTGCATGCCTGCTGTCAGCATGCACCTTCTAGTGTAACCATGTGTCCAGCTTCTCAAAGAGAACGCTGGTGCTCATTCAGGCCCCAGAGAGTAACATTCTCCCCAGACAGCCCTCTACACTCAGCTCCAAAGACAACCCTAATGTTAATAGCCTCAGACGGCCCTTAAGCCCAGCTCCTGGCCCAGCATCACCACCGAGAAGCCAAGTCACCGCCCTCTCGTCCTGGGACATGGCAGTCCTTCCTGCCCTTACTCTGCTCTCTACACCGCTGTCAGAAAAACATGGAAGCCTGCAACAGACAACATGTCCCCTCTGCTTAGAGCCTTGCTGTGGCTCCCGTTCCAGACAGTGAAACCCAAGCCCTTTCCCTGACATTGGCCCCGTCCGTCCATCCGTCCGTCCGTCCGTCCGTTCTCTGCTCCTTGTCCCATGAGCTCCCTCACTCCACCTCAGACATGGCTCCACCTCAAGGCCTTTGCACTTGGCATTCACTCCGCCAGATTCTGTTTCTCCAGGAAGCCAGCAAGTTCTTTCTCTCTCGGTTAGGCTTCCAGGGCCATTGTGACGAATGTTTGACCTTTTCTTTTCTTTCCTTTCTTTAACAGGTCCCACTATGTTACCCAGGCTGGTCTAGAATTACTAGATTCAAGTGACCCAACCGAGCAGCAGGGACTATGGATACCACTGCCCCTTACTCAGCCAGCACCACTCTCTTTGAAATCCCCATGCCTTCCCGCCGCCACATTCTTAGGCTCCCATTCTTCCTTCTTTTCCTCAAAATAATTGCCAGTGAACAAAGCCAGTGCTTTCCATTTTTATTTTCTTTTTGTCTGCCTCCTTCCCCGAGCATCCAAGCATGGACTTTTCATTTTTTTTTTCTCTGCCCACCCCAATGTGTAGCTTGAGGCAGGGACTTGGTTTGTTTATTGGAATGAGCTGAGTCACTGCATCTCTGGACCTGCACATAGGAGGGTGTGTGGACAGCTCAGGTAGATCAGCCCCTGGCTCCTGGTGCAACCCTACAGCAGGGCCTGGTATCCTGAATGTCCTTCTGGGTACCCAGCAGACCCTAGGGTCCACCAGCAGCCCTGGGCCTTTCAGTTTTTGGGCTAGTAGTCGGTAGAACTGGGGGAGCTCCCTAAGCTTCAGGGTACTTGCAAATCCTGTTTATCGTCCACTATTGTCTTCCCTGAACAGGAAGGAGGAGCGTCTGGCAACCCCCTTTAGCTCCAATCTTCCCTCACCAGCCAGGTGTCCCCTTCATGACAGCGGTGTTCAGACTCACGCTCTGGGGACCCTTGAGCCAAAACCACCTGGAGAGTTTGTTACCACACAGCACTGAGGCCTTCTGAGTGAACAGTTGGGGATCTCCAGAAGTCTCACTTTTCACAGCTGACATAGCTAGCTAGCCTCGAGTCACATCCCAGCGATCAGCTCCCTGCCAGGGGACTCCTGGGCCTCTCCGGGCATTCCGTGGCGCTCACCTCCCCTCTTGCCCCTTCTGCTCCTCAGGTAAGACTCGGACCAAGGACAAGTACCGTGTGGTCTACACAGACCACCAGCGCCTGGAGTTAGAAAAGGAGTTTCATTACAGCCGCTACATTACCATCCGGCGCAAGTCAGAGTTGGCTGTTAACTTGGGGCTCACAGAGCGGCAGGTATGTAGGTCCTCTGCCTCGGCCCAAGTAGCAGGGCCCAGAGTTGCACTTTCGGGATGCTATGCAGATACAGGGCTCACAAAGAGTGGACAGAGAGGTTGTCTCCCGACAACTGGCACAGTACCACACACTGGACCACTGCCATACTGCCAACTAAGCCTGACATTGCTACTTGTGTGCATGCACATGCATATATATTTAGACACACAGGCTACACTGTGCAGTAGTGCTATTCAGTGCTATTCAGACCCAAGTGCTAAGGGGTAGTCACTGGACACAGGGGCTCTGGAGTAATGGGGCCTTGGAAAGGGGAAAAAGGAGGTTACAGAAAAAGGTGTCCAGGGCACAGGGAGAATGTGTTTCAGTCCCCGAGGTCTGGTGGCTGGAGCAGGAAGTGTGGGCCGTGAAGACCACCTCCCCAGACCCAACTTGCTCCATAAAGTCTGTGCAATCCCACAGGTGAAAATCTGGTTCCAGAACCGTCGCGCCAAGGAGCGCAAAGTCAACAAGAAGAAGCAGCAGCAGCAGCAGCAGCCGCCGCCGCCGCCCTCACAGCTGCCGCCGCCGCCCTCACAGCTGCCCCTGCCCTTGGATGACAACCCCACACCATCAGGACCACCCCTGGGTAGTCTATGCCCTACCAGTGCAGGCCTTCTGGGCAGCCCCTCCCCAGTGCCTGTCAAAGAGGAGTTTCTGCCCTAGACCCTTCCATCCTGGGGCCCAGGGACCGAGGGACTGGAATGCTGGGCACCTGGCTTTGTGGGAGCCCAAGAAGCCGGTTCTGAGTTCCAGCCCTGCTGCTGACCTTTGGGGTCACTGTGGACAAATTGCCTACCTAGGACAAGTCGCTGGCCAACTCCCTGCCTCCCTTGGCTGGGTTATGTGATGAGCCTGCTGGACAAGGACCTCCTCCAGCTCCTGTGTCCTAGGCCGTGGGGGTGATGGGGAGCCACAGCGAAGAGGTCTCAGTCACTTGAAGACATCTCAAGATCCAGAGAGCTCAACAAGCTATCAAGACAAGGCTGAGGCTCCACCTCCTCCTCCTGGGGCTCCAGCGGGAGGTGGGAGGCTGCTGTGTGGACCAGATTGGCCCTGGAGAAGAGTCAGTGTTGAGAGACGATGGTACCCATGGGTCTAGACTCACATGTGAAGCGTCAGGATGATGCCAGTCCCACCTGTCTCCTCCTGCAGCCTCTCCACCTGCCCTAGCACCCCATGCTCCCATGCTCTGTCCCTCCCCAGCCTGGAGGTGGTCGCAAAGCCATCAGGACCGGGCCTGAGGTAAAGGTTGGGCAATTGGTCACTGCTCTTGAGATAGAACTTGTCTCCTCCCTAGCATTGCAGGAAGGCCTGTGGATGGAAGGGAAGCTTCTCGGGATAGACTCAGAGTCCACTACCTTCCTGCCCATGCCCACCTCCCCAAAGCAGTCCATCACACCCTAGGGAGCCCCCAGACCCTGGGGAACTCACAGCTGGACAGGGGTTAAGTAGAGTGGAATCTCTTGGATGCAGGTTCAGGAATAAGTTTTTCCTTTTTAAACAATTTATAAAAAGCCCTACATAGCATTAAAGGAATTTTTTAAAAAGTTTAATCACTGTCGTCCTTCCCTCATGATGTGTGTCTCCTTTCCATTCTGTAACTCCTCCAACGAAGTCACCTTTCAAACATGGCCGCTCAAACGGGACGCTGCCAAGGCAGGCCTGAGGCTGAAGGAATGCCAGTCTGTGTGAGCAGTGGCTCCAGACTCTACCCATCAGCCCTCCCGTCCTCCCGGTCCTTTCAGTTCGGGCTTCTCTTTCCACATTATCATTCCCACTGCACTCTATGTACCAGGCATGGCGGGGCCTGGGAAGCGGGCAACCCTTTCCTCCAGAAGTGCCTGGCGCGGGGGTAGGGGGATGGGGAGCTGCCGCACGTATAGAGCAGTTAACATAAGAAGGTAAGGGCCAGAAACCAACATGTGTGAAGATGGAATGGAGAGCAGGCTCCCGGCTCATCAGGAGGCCTGGAAGGCTTCCTGGAGAAGGCGGTGCTTGAACTGAGACTTATCTGTGATGCTCAGGTCCAGAAGGGATGAAGGAACAGCAGCAGTGGGAACTTAGAGTGTGTTTCAAGCTTCTGGGAGGAGAGGCTGTTCTCACCTTCTTCCCAGAAGTGGGCAGAAGTCAGCTACCGAGGACCTTGTCTGCCCAGAGGGCTCTGGTGCCAGCTGCTTGCCCCTCTGTTTACTGTTCTGGGAGGTGGCTAGGTCATAAAAGTGTGTTCAGCCTGCCGCCCTTTGCTCCTGGGCCTGGGATAAGCGTGCACAGGTGTTCCCAGCCCCAGCACACCAGCCCCTTCTCTCCTGCTGGCCACTGGGGAGATAGCAGGGCCTCTCTGTAGCAGTTGACACCTGGGCCACAGGAACCAGGTGGCAGCAGAATGGAGTAGGGAGAGGCTGGTGGCTTTCTGATCCACATGACCCTAGGGTAACTACTTCCCCTCTCTGGGCCTCCATTTCCTGCCCTGGTCCAATTGTTTTGGGTGTAAATGGAATTTATGCAGCAAATACTTTTACCTGCTGAGCCCTTTCACTGGCCAGGCTGGCCTGAAACTCACCATATAATCTAGCCTGGCCTTGAACGCATGGTGATCCTACCTCAGCCTCCGGAATGCTGGGATTACAGGCACCAGCTAATGTTCTCTCTGCCAGTGTTCCTCAGGCTTCAAACCCAGGACACTGACACCAGCACTTGTGACCATCCCACACAGACACAGACACAGACACAGACACACACACACACACACACACACACAAACACACGAGTTCTGGAAACTTGGCTGAAGGGCCATGCATGCCCTTTTCCTGACTGAGGGGAGCATCAGGTTTGGGAGTTAAGTGTGACAGTCAAGTGTAATACACTGAGCTCCAATGTGACTGCCTCCAGGTTACGAGAGTTGGAAGCTGAGGTGTTTAGCCTCTCTGGGTCCCCTGGTCTGTCAAAGGGAGCTAGAGTAGCTAGCTATTCTTGGGACCGAGGAGGGTAGGTCCAGCCCATGCTTTGCACCCCACTTGAGATACTTGTGTGTCTGGCTGCAGTCCCAACTACCATAGCCCTGAGGTCAGTTGGCATGAAGAGACGAGGTTCTATTCTAGAAGACCTCTACCCAGCAGGCAGTGGTGCTGCAGTAATCACTCACATGGGAGCTCAGGAGGTGGGGTACTGAGCACCTGTCCATTGGCATTTGAACTCCATGAGGAAGAGACGCCTGTATACGTTTACAGGCATCTTCCTGTCACCTAAAAGCATCCCATTGGAGGGCTGGGGATATAGCTTAGATGGTAAAGATGTACAAAGCCCTGGGTTCAACATCCAGGACTGTGAAAAACTGGGTCTGGTGGCACATGCCTGTAATCCCAGCACTTGAATGGTGGAGGCAGGAAGATCAAAAATTCAAGGTCATCCTTGGCTACATAGTAAGTTCAAGGCCAGGCTGGACTACCTGACACCCTGTCCAGGAAAAAAAAAAAAAAAAAGTTCCAGGAGAGGTTGAGGATTTTAGCAGTGACTAAGGAAAGAGACCTCCTCAGGTTACATCAGACCCTGCAACCATCCCAGAGATGGAGGAGTCCCAGGCATCCTCTAGGGACAGCAGGTGCTGTTTTGTTGAGGGGAGCTGTACATGCCCTTCTGCTGGGTGACAGGTCCCAGCTGCTGCTAGGGATCTAGGGTCCAATAGTAAGCCTGGCTTGGGCTGGCCCTTGTAAGGCACAAAACCTGGTCAAGAGCACTAGCAAATGAGAACAATACACAGCAGCACTGTTTTGTATATATAGTGTCCTTGGGTCCATAAAACCCTAGCTCCTCGATGAGAACCCCTGTCCTGTGGAACCTGTGGAAGAACTAAGGCACTATCTATTGCCAAAAGTGTGGTGTGAGCTATCAGCCACCCCCCCCCCAACATTCTGGAGAGAGACTCCAGGTTGGAAGCTCAATGCCTCGGGAGAGGTGGGCTCCAGCAGCTGAGGGGCTCTGACAGCAGAAATTTGGAGGAAGTCTGGCTCTGGGGTGGGGAGACACAGACACAGACTGGCAGCCCACCAGAGTGGTCCTGGAGGGCAATCCCAGCCTGCCGGGCTGTTCTAGAAGGGCATCCTCCTCCCTGAACCAGATGGACTGGCAGTCTGGAGCCTCACTTTTCGCAGTTACCACACTCCTCCTGTAACAAAACACATGCTCGACGGTGACAAAATCCAAACGTTGAAGCAAATTAAAAATGTTTATTTATATGCATTTAAAAATATCTCCCTATATAATAAAGGAAGTACATTTTCATCTAACACTCTCCTTAAATCAGCACACATCTCCATTACACTTCTGGCTTATGGTGAGACCTGGAGACACGGAAAGGAAGGGGCGGGGAAGGAGAGGGAAGAGGGAGAAGATTTAAGGAGTGCCAGCATCCCAAGCCCCTTAGGATGGGAGACAGGGAATAAGTAGTCAAGCTTATCTGGTCACTGAACCCTTGGTTATTTTGTGGTTGCAAAGTTGGGGCTTCAGGACTTAGAATGACTGACGTGGGCAACATCTGCCAGAAACCTTAGTGTTTTGCTTTCTTCCCACCCGAGGCTGGCAACAGGGAGGTGGTGGCAGAGAGGTGATCAGGAAGTGTAGCCTGGGTGGGCTCACATCCAATATTCCAGGTGTGGCTCCGCCCCACCCTAACTGAGCAGGTTTTTGCAAGTCCTTCCCTCTCTGAACCTCAGTTTCCCCATCTGGAAAGTATGGACCCGGCCTACCTGCAGATCAGACCCTTAGTGACTGTCACCAAAGCTCAGTGGTCATCATACTTGCTCAAGGAACGCTGAGTTTCAGTCTTGTCCTCCACCCTCAGCCAGGTGCTGCTGGTCAGGGGCCAGTCTTTTGGGATCCAGAGTCAGCTGCCTTACCCTAGGCCCTGTTCCCAGGGTCCTCTGGACCTTCCAAAGGTGTGACAGTTTCCAGTGTCAAAGGGAGAGTAGGAGGGGGGAGGGGGACCTGCATGAGCCTCCTTCCTGAGACCCAGGCCTCTGCTCCTCCCCAGGCAGGGCCATGGGCCCAACAGGCTTATTCCCAAAGCTAGGAGAGCCTCTGAGCTCTTGGGCACATAACATCCTTCTTCTGAGAAAGTTTCCTTGTGTATATACAATTTGATCTACACTTACTTGCCTTCTGGGGCTGTTGGGAAGAGTTAATAATCGAATGCTGGACATGAGCATCCATCATAATACATCAGGGCTCAGGAAATGTCCTTTGCCCATCTTGGCCTCCTGAGGCTCCTAGGGTAGAAACAGCTGGGGGAAGCTCCTTCCTCCTAAGTCAGGGAAGCCTTGACTGGCTAGATTCCAGTAGGAGTAGCTCAAAGGTTGGGGAGGAACTCCACCCAGCTCAGGAACTCTGGAGCCCTCCTCTGCCCAATCCCCAGAGGTCAGAGCAGACCTTATGCTGCCGTCTCCTGAAGGCCTCCCCTCGCTGTAGACAGCAAGCATGTGGATGGTGAATGTCTGAAGCGGGCACCTTTAGAGGGCACGGATTTGCCATGTCTGGTTTCCCACAGTGGCTCATCCTAGCGAACTAGTGCACCGATTGCTCAGTTACTCCGGCTACCATTTCCCCGTCCTAGCAGAAAGCTCACAAGATGCCCAGGCACCTGGAGAGCTCAGCCAGATACCTGCTGGTTGGTGGCCCTTGTCTCAGATAGAATGTGTGGCCCTGAGGCCTTGGTGCTGGTAGACAGGAACTTGGTTTATCACTCCATCACAAGCCACTACAACAGGGTGACACTTGCCTGTCCCTTCTCCTCCTCCAAAGCCTCCCCATTGCACTTTCATCCCAAGAAAAGGAGTCGTGCTGAGGGCCACTAGGACGTCTGTGAAGCCTGACTCTGTTGTTGGTGTCATACACTGTGTGGTAAACTAACTTACCTGTCCTTTAGTTTCCTCATCTGTGAAATGGGAAGACTAACACCGGCCTCTCTAGGCTCAGAAAACGAGATGTGGCCCAGGATCATTTTAAGGTACTGCAGCAGTACAGATAGCCTAGTGGACGATTGGCTGAGAGCTCAGTGAGCAAGCAACAGTCAGTAACACCCGTGAGATGAGTGCCTACTGTGTGGCAGCTCCATGCTGGCTGTTTTCTGTTTGGCCTCCGTGAATTCCTTACACTCCAGTAAAGTAACATAAGGTAAAGAGGTTACCCAGAAAAATAAAAATAAAATAAAATAAAAACAAACTTAAGGTCATCAGCAAAGAAGATGTAGTCGGGTGCTGGAACCCCATACATGAAAATTAGTCTTCAGGAACATTCTTCCTGCGTCTGCCCTCACCCAACTAATTGAAAGGGAAGCCCAGAGAAGGCAGTCACTTGCCCAAGGTCACGCAGGAGACCGTAGCTGCGGCCGATGGTTTCTGTCACGTACCCCCCCTCCCCACCCGCTCGGGCCGCTCCAATCCGCATCTCTGCGTGCGGGGGCGCGCGCATCCCCCCGCCGCCGTCTGTCCGTCATCGGATCTGTCTGGGTGTCTCCCCAGCGTAGGGCGCTGAGCAGGGAGAGGCAGGGCGTTCGCAGCGCCCCACGCCCGCAGCGGCCTCACCGCAGCGCCTGCGCCCTCCCCAGCCCGTGCGCGGGAGCCGCGGGGGCAAAGGCGCAGCGGGGGTTGTAGGACCAGCGCTCGGCGCCCGCCTCGCCGGCTCTCTGCGCTCCTGCCAGCGCCAGCGCCAGCTCGCCAAGATGAAGAAGCTCCAGGGAGCTCACCTCCGCAAGGTAGGGCACGGGGGCGGAGCGCACCTGAGCGAGGCTGGGAGGATCGATGGGCCAAAGGGGTGCCCTCACTGCTCAGGGCTAGAGAACCTCCTCCCAAACTGGATTACGGGGAGGGGCGGGGTCACGATCTCCCCTGGTGGGTCGGAGTGTAGTGCTAGGGTCCAGATTCCCTGTGCCCCGACCTGCAAACAGGTGTCTGCAGCCCCAGGAGGGCGCGGATGGGTAGTTGGGGGTCAGATACCCCCCCACACCCCTTTCCCGTACTCCATCTGTTCTATCAGGGCCTGACAAGGTGGGGGTGTTAGAAGCTAAATGTCAATATTGAGCTGGACTCTGCTGGGGCCGGGATCTCGCCCTGGCCTCTCCTGGGCACTCTATACCCAAGGGCCTCTGTCAGCCTCCAGCGGACCCACTTCAGTCCTAAGGACTTGGACCCTGGGGGCTGGCCCCTCTGTTGCCTCCCTTGTCCCTTTTCACTCCAGCCTTCCCTTTCCTGCTGAGACAC